>NC_142069.1:3095000-3332500 GCF_059756535.1 Pantherophis guttatus | reverse complement strand
CTGGGTGCTCCCTGAGCTTGATTGCTTCTTTGCAGGCATTTCATCACCTAACTAGATAACAGTAATGTGAGTGATGTAGGAATAGTATTGGATCAGCTATATGAACACTGAAGGACCCTCTTTATTCACATTATTATAAAGAAAGAAATGTGTTTGTTTAGAAATTACACTAGGTCAGCTAAATTCCATTCTTGGTAATATATATCTTCTGAGGGGCCTAGCTGTCAAGGATACAAAGACATCCATCTGAAACAAAAAGTTACTCATTATCCAAAAGCAGCCATGAATGTACGCATCAGCAGTTACAGAACTGAGGAAGGTTGTTTAGCTAAGATAACATTATGAACTAGAAAATAATGTAGGAATTTAGTAATTTAAAAAGTGTCAATTATAATGTAACAAATGTATGTTAACCATATATGGAAAACTGCTGTGCTCGCAAAATCCTTTGTCTTGGAGATGTATAAAAGCAGTTGTATCAGAGCTCTTCTTGGTTCAGAATTGCAGATACAAATCTGGCTCTGAAACTGCGCAATAAACTGTCTCTGGCTGACCCAGGAATGTTGTTTTGGTCCCATCATTCCATAACAACAGCATCAGTGCAGGAAGGAATGGGATTTGCAGAGAGGAGAAGGAAGGGGAGCGGAGGGAAGAGAAGGGGGAGGAGGAGGAGGAACAAGAGAAGGAGGAGGAGGAGGACAACTGGGGGTCCTGGGTGCTCCCTGAGCTTGATTGCTTCCTTGCAGGCATTTCATCACCCAACTAGGTAACAGCATCAGTGCCGGAAAGGAATGGGGGCTTGCTTTGCTCCCTGTTTATATACAACCCTGTCGGTTTGAGGAGGCTTTCCTCCTTTGTGGGAATGCGGTAGCCATAGTATATGTGTAGACCAGTCTAGCTGGTTGGACACGTATATGGAGCTTGGTAAAAGCGGGTTCAGCTGGATGATCACTGAAGGGCCCTATTCGCTCTCTCTTTGTTCATAATATTGTAGAACATAGGCTGTGTTTGCATAGCAGAGACATCTCCTTGTAGAACATTCCTGAGGACTGAGGTAACCTCTGATAACGGGGAGATGGGCCTCTCGGCTAGCAGCAAAATATGATAACATAGCAGAGTTAAGTTTTGTTTTTACCTTAGGTATCGCTTTCCTAGAATTCACGTGATTTACTGTAATATTGTAGAATGTGAAACCTATATGGAGAATATATGGATGCTTTTCTTTTTCATGCATGTAATATGAGATGTGTAGCCATAATAACGCCTTTTGATGACGCTGTACTTTGATTACTAATAAAAGAGATGGCGGGGCTTTGTTCTTTGCTCTCTCATCCCGAGAAACACCTGCGTCTGTGTCTTCTCTAATTTGGACTTCTCATGGGCCTAATGATTGCAACACTCCTTGGGCAATTCCTTGATTAAAATTGTGGTTTAACAATTGAGGGACACGACCTCCAAACTGGCTGGCACTCCTTTATGTGGGATGAAAAATATAAAACACACTCATATTTTAAAAGACACACAATAAGAAACTCACTACTACAAATTTGGCTTAAAATTAAAAAACAACATTATATGCAGATACCAAATTGGCTAGCACCGGCAGAATCAATTAGACACCCAAACTTAACAGAGAAGACAAAAACAATTAGATATAAAGATATAATTGACTATCAAGGCAAATTAAAGACAAAACAACAATTGGAGATAGATTTACACAGAGAAATAGATTGGTGGATTTATACTCAAATACAATCCAAATACAGAGAACATATAAAAACATATGAAATTTATAACCAAAAACAAGAAATAGATAAAATTATATTAGATTCAGAAAATAAATTAATTAGTAGAATTTACAAATTTCTTCTACGCTATAAATTGGAAGAAGAGACAGTCAAAGAAACGATGATTAAGTGGGCTCAAAACATCAAACACACAATACCTTTGGAAAAATGGGAAAAGTTCTGGCAGGTAAATCTAAATTTAACGAAAGCAACGGCGTACAAGGAAAACCAACTGAAAATGTTTTATAGGTGGCACATGTCTCCAACCAGATTGGCAAAAATACAGCCTAAAAATAGCCCGATTTGTTGGAAGTGCAAAAAGACACAAGGGACTTTCTATCATTTATGGTGGACTTGCCCGGCAGCAAAGAAATTTTGGTCTAACATCAAAAAATGGTTGGAACAAATAACAGAAACACAGATTGAAAAAGAAACAGAAACATTTTTTATTAGGAATCTTTAACAAATCATACCCTAAACATATCAAATATCTCACAATTCACATATCAACTGTCTAACATCAAAAAATGGTTGGAACAAATAACAGAAACACAAATTGAAAAAGAAACATTTTTATTAGGAATCTTTAACAAATCATACCCTAAAGATATCAAATATCTCACAATTCACATATTAACTGCTGCAAGAATAACCTACGCAAAAAAATTGGAAGCAAGAAAGAACACCAAATGAATCAGAAGTAATAGAAAATTTTTTAGAATGCGCTGAAATGGATAGGTTAACCAAAGAATTACAAGAAAGAGAAGAATCAGATTATTACAAAATATGGAATAATTGGTATAATTGGTTAAAAATAAGAAATATACCAAAAAACATATAGGGGGAAATATTACCGATTTAAATATACATATATCTATATCTATATCTATATTTATATCTATATCTATATATGTAGGTCTTTGGTTATTCGGGTCTTCTCCCACGTAAAATTGGAAGTGTCTTGGCGACGTTTCGACGAAGTCTCATTCGTCATCTTCAGGCTGGTGTTCTCGGCTTCGTGCTTCCAGCAGCAATTGCACGAAGCCGAGAACACCAGCCTGAAGATGACGAATGAGACTTCGTCGAAACGTCGCCAAGACACTTCCAATTTTACGTGGAAGAAGACCCGAATAACCAAAGACCTACATACAAACACCCGCGAAAACCTGAGAAAATATTTATATATATATAAAATTTAAATCGGTAATATTTTTACCGATTTAAGCATTTTTTCGAAGTGACATTCTACAATTCTACTTATAATATATTCCTTCACCTCTCCTTAATCTAATAACATTTATATATATATATATATATATAAATGTTATTAGATTAAGGGGAGGTGAAGGAATATATTATAAGTAGAATAATATATATATATATAAATGTTATTAGATTAAGGAGAGGTGAAGGAATATATTATAAGTAGAATTGTAGAATGTCACTTCGAAAAAATGCTCAAGAACAAATCATAATCTTTTTGTCTATATGTTGTATAAATGTTTGTTATGTATATGTTACGTTTGTCTTTTTTAATATTTATACTCAATAAAAATTATTTAAAAATAAATAAAATAAATAAAATTGTGGTTTCCTGCTTGACCCTTTTAGAAATAATAAAAAAAAAAGCTAAAAAGAAACACCCACCAGCCGAAAAAGACAACACATCCTTCCTCTCTCAAAGCAACCGGGATAACCCGGGATAACCTGGTTTCCTGGCCTGAGAGCATGCCAGGTTCCCTTTCTCGGGAGCCCCCGGGACTCAAGGCAACGCAGGGGGGGTCCTGCCAAGCCCCGCTTGCAATGGATGCGCCCCCGTTCCCCGCGTGAGCGCAACCCACGGAGCCCAAAGCAGCTGCAGCAGCCGCTCCTCCTTTGCACGCATCAGCCTCCCCTCCACGTGTCAAGGGAGGGTCGTCAGAAGCCGGGTGGAGGCGAGAACCCTCCCTCTGCAATCCCTCCCTCCTCCCCGTCCGCTGCGTCTCAAGACAGCCCCAGCCTCCGCTTTGTCTTTCCCCAACCTGGCGCCCGCTGCAAATGAGTGGCACGGGTGGGGTGGGGTTGGGGGGTTTCTGGCGCTTGGGACCCCCGAGCCGCGCCCGGGAATCGGGAAGGTGGTTCCCTGCCCAAGCTCCGAGGGATTCCCCCGCGCCTCCTGCGCGCAATCCCCGCCCCGGGTGCCACCGCAAAGCGAAAGAGAAAGCGGCCGAGAGCGCAGCAGCGGTTCGGTGAGCGAAGGTGCCATGCTCCGTTGCGCTGCTGCGCTCCTCGGAGGTCCCGCGACCCCCGGCTTGGAGAAGGGTGCGGGGTCTCCGCTTGGCGCAACCCGGTCTTGGCTGCCCGGACAGCGGCTGTTGCTCCTGCTCCTTCTGGGACTGTTCTTGGATCGGGCTCCTGCTGCTTCTTCTTCTTCTCCCGCTGCTGTCTTCTCGGATCTGGGTCCCGGTAAGTGGGGTTCCGGGGCGCGTGCAGAGTGCCCAACCATCTCAGGGCCGGTGGATTAAGGGGGATCAGCCCCGCAGCCGCTTTGCCAGCCAAGCGGTCGGGGCTGTGATTTCCCAGCCAAGCAAGGGCTGGACGCTTGGACTCTTGTCCTATCTGGCAAGGGTTCTATTAACAGGGTTGGAAAGGGGGGGGGGTCTTAAGAGGTCGTCTAGACCAACCCCACCGCTCAGGCAGGAGACCGGGGATTCGAACCGCCGGAGGGTTGCCAGGTCTGCTTCCCAAAAAATAGCGGACAAGCGGGGGGGGTGGGGGGGTGGGGAGTGGGGTTCAGTAGTAAAAAAAAATAAAATAAAAAATATTTTACAATTAAATTATATATTTTCTTACCAACATTTTAAACCCGTATGAAAAGCGCCTTCCGCCGTGCCCTTAAAACCCACTTTTTCCAGCAAGGTGGGCTGGCTCAAGAAGAAATTTTTAAATGTTTTAAACTGGTTTGGGATTTTTAATTTTTGGGCCATATATATATATATATATATTTTATATATATATATATGTATGTATGTATGTATGTATGTATGTATATGTATATGTATATGTGTATATCAATTTTCTTACTATATATATATATATGTGTATATATATATATATATAAATTGTTTTTTAATATTTATATTTCATGGGTTTTTTTTTAACTCTGGCTGTACACCGCCCTGAGTCCTTAAGGAGAAGGGCGGTATATAAATTGGAAATAAATAAATAAATAAATAAATAAATAAATAAATAAATAAATAAATAAATAAATAAATAAAATGATCACTTCAAAACTTGACTTAAAATTCAAAAACATCAACTATATTATAATAATAGGTAAAATGTTAAATTGCATTTTCATTTCGTCGTAAAGCTTTTGAATAAAAAAAAATTGTCCACTATTTTGTGAAAAAAAAAAAATAGTGAACATAATGTGAAAAAAAAGAGTGGACTGTCGGCTCAAAGAGTGGACACCTGGCAACACTGCCGACCTTTCTGATCGACAAGCTCGGTGTCTTAGCCACTGAGCCACCGAGTCAGGCAACCTAGCCAGGGTGTTGTTGGGAGGACTGGTTTCGAACACCTGGCGAGGCCAGGTGAAAGGTAGGTAGGAAGACAAGGTTGGTAGTTATGGACCTGGTGTTTTTTTTTTTCCAGGGCCGGTACCTTTGGTCGCTAAATGAATGATTGTTTTATTTAGTGACCGAACCGAAGGTATGGGCCCTGGAAAAAAGAGCTTTGGTAGCGCAGCAGACTAAAGCACTGTTATTAACATCAGCTGCCTGCAATTACTGCAGGTTCGAATCTCACCAGGCTCAAGGTTGACTCAGCCTTCCATCCTTTCTAAGGTAGGTAAAATGAGGACCCGGATTGTGGGGGCAATAAGCTGATTTTGTATAAATATACAAAAGTATGAAGGCTATTGCTTAACGCATTGTAAGCCGCCCTGAGTCTCCGGAGAAGGGCGGCATATAAATCAAATTTTTTAAAAAAAGAGGGACTTATGCCAGGTTCTCATACTTACGACCGTCCCTTCAGTCAGGGGATTGAAAGTTTGATGCTTTGCAACAGACATATGGAGGTAGACCTCGATTTACGACCACAATGGAGCCCGGCATTTCTATTGTTAAGTGAGACGTTTGTTAAGTGGGTTTTTGGCCCCGTTCTGCGACCTTTCTTGTCACCGTTGTTAAGTGAGTCGCTGCAGTTCTATAGTTAGGGACGCGGTCGTTAAGTGAGACTTGGCTTTTCGGGTGGTCGCAAAAGGGGAACACATGACCCCGGGGACGCTGCGACCGTCATAAGTGCGAGGTGTCTGAATGCAAATCACGTGACCGTGGAGATGCGGCGATGGTCATAAGTCTGAAAAATGGTCCTAAGTTTACTCTTTTCAGTGACGTTGCAACTTTGAACGGTCAGTAAATGAAAGTTGTAAGTTGAGGACTAACTGTATTTATGGGGATTGCAGTTTTTTGGGTCATGCGACTATCCCAGCCGGCTTCCACAAGAAACTTAGTGGGGAAGCTGGATTCGCTTAACAGCTGCTGTGATCCACTTAATAACCATGGCAAAAAAGCCATAAAATTGGGTATTGGACTCACTTTGTGCCTTCCTTAGCAATGGAAATTCTGGCCCCCAATTGCGGTCATAAGTCGAGGACTACCAGTCGTCCAAGTGAGGCAAACCAGGACTGAGAAGAGTAGCATCGTTACAGATAGTCCTCGACTTACAACATTCATTTAGTGACCGTTCCAAAGTTACGACGGCACGGAAAAAGGTGACTTAGGACCGTGTTTCACGCTTAACGACCGTTGCAGCATCCCCAAGGTCAACGTGATCAAAATTCAAACGTTTGGTGACTGACTCATATTTATGACGGTGTCCCAGGTTCATGGGATTCCCTTTGGCGACCTTTTAGCAAGCCAAGTGAGTAACAACCACGTTACTCACTTAACTACCGTGGCCAGAAAGGTCGTAAAGTTTGACAAAACTCACTTAACGAACAGAAATGTGGGGCTCCCTTTGTGGTCGTAAGTCGAGGACCACCTGTACTTCCCGGGGTCTGGATTCAAGATTCTCTTGCGACCGGATCGAGTCGTGCTGAAATTTATTTGGCAGGGGAAGAGGCCTAGGGTCAGGGTGGATCAATGATCAATGATTTTTTTTAAAAAATCAAAAAAAATCAGATTTGTTTGATTTAAATCGGATTTTTTTTATTTAAATATGATTTTTTTTTTATTTTTATCGAATTTATTTTAATAAAAAACTTTTGGGGTAAACATCTATCGTAAGATAGTTTTCTATTTAAGATGCATAAATAATTTAGTTTATTTAGCATGAAATGGAGCTGAGTTATGTAGCTTGAGGCTGTATATTCTGCAACACTGGGACTATCGGTGAGTCAACAGCAAGTCGAAGGAGGAGCAGAGATGACAGCTGCTCTTTAAAAATTATGATTTAAATCGAGTTGGTTTAAATCGAGCCTTTTTACTAGTGATTTAAATCATGATTTAAATTGTGATTTAAATCAACTCGATTTAAATCAAATCCACGCTGCCTAGGGTGAAGCTCAAAATGTTACAAGAGCATAGAGGGGGGGGGCTTCGGTCTCCCCTGCTGGGAACTATATTATCGAGCTTCACTGCTAGCCTGGATGAAGGATTGGGTCTTATTGAAGAGGAGGTCTTTATTAGATTTAGAAGGACACGACCTACAACATATCTGGCATGCACTCCTATGGAGAGAGAAAATTCAAGTATTTCAAGAGACATTATCTAAGGCAAATACTGCTGGAAACCTGGGGCATACTTAGAGGAAAATTTTATACCAAGATCCCAACCTGGTTCTCAGCAATAGAAGCGACGACATACCCAACGACTCTTGAACAGGGTAACATTTTTAGATATAAAGATCTTGTGGATGCCCAAGGGATATTAAGATCTAAGGGAGATTTGGTTGATAAAGGAATTAGGCTAAATTGGTGGACCTTTGCTACAGTTCAATCTCGTCACAGGAGAGATAGAGATAATTATTATTATTATTTTCTTTTTAATTTGATTTATATGCCACCCTTCTCCGGAGACTCAGGGCGGCTTACAGTGCGTTAAGCAATAGCCTTCATCCTTTTGTATATTTATACAAAGTCAGCTTATTGCCCCCACAATCTGGGTCCTCATTTTACCTACCTTAGAAAGGATGGAAGGCTGAGTCAACCTTGAGCCTTGGAGAGATTCGAACCTGCAGAAATTGCAGGCAGCTGTGTTAATTACAGGGTGCATTAAACCACTGTACTACCAAGGCTCTTGGTATATATGTGGGATATGGGATATATGTGATGGAATTATGGGATATATGTGATGGAACGGGACTCGTTACGCACGGTCACTCACGCCCTTGTCACCTCACGCCTGGACTACTGCAGTGCTCTCTACATGGGGCTCCCCTTGAGGAGCACCCGGAGGCTCCAAATGGTCCAGAATGCGGCCGCGCGGGTGGTGATGGGAGCGACGTGGCGCTCCCATGTGAGCCCCCCTCCTGCGCGAGCTGCACTGGCTCCCGGTGGTCTTCCGGGTGCGCTTCAAGGTTTTGGTTACCACCTTTAGAGCGCTCCATGGCTCAGGACCTGGGTACTTACGAGACCGCCTTCTGCCATCAGTAGCCTCTCACCGACCAGTACGCTCCCATAGAGAGGGGCTCCTCAGGGTGCCGTCGGCCGAACAATGTCGACTGGCGGCCCCCAGGGGGAGAGCCTTCTCTGTGGGGGCACCCGCCATCTGGAACGAGCTCCCCCCGGAGATACGGAGGATCCAAGACTTACGCACTTTCCGCCGCGCCCTAAAAACGTTTTTATTCCAACAGGCTGGTCTGGCCTAACTCTCCCTTTTAAATTGGGTTTTAAATGTTTTACATAAATTGGATGTTTTTAAATTTGTTTTTGAGCCCAAATTATTTAATCTACTTTTTAATAGCTTTTAACTTTTGTATGTTATTTGTATTTTTATCTTGGCTGTTCACCGCCCTGAGTCCTCTGGGAGTAGGGCGGTATATAAATATGATAAAATAAATAAAATAAATAAATAAACAGAGCTTTGATAAAATATATTATTGGGAGAGGACCATAAATACATAGCCAAAATGTATGAACAATTGCTTGAACGAATGATAGGAGAGGAGGTTGTAAAAGACACAATGATTGCCTGGGGAGGAATTTTGGGTACTCGATCCCCCTAGAAAAATGGCAACAAATGTGGGGGGGGGGGGAAATATTAAAATGACTATGGCAACGTCTTTCAAGGAAAATGCATCTAAAATGTTGTATAGGTGGCATCTCCTACCAGCAAGAATTGCTAAAATGTTTCCGGGTGCATCAGAGTTACGTTGGAAATGTGGGAAAACCAGAAGTACGTATTTCCATCAATGGTGGACTTGTATAATGGCAAAGATGTATGGGAGAAGGATTAAGAACTGAATTAAGGAAATTACTAATGGAAACCTGAGATATATTTACTAGGTATTCGCCCAGAGGGGCTGAGCAAGAAAAAATGGTATCTCACTCTACATATTTTAGTAGCAGCTGGAATAATGTTTGCCCAACAGTGGAAAGGAAAAGAGATACCAGCTAGTGCCCAAATTATAAACAAAGTATTAGAGTGCGCTGAGGCGGATAGAACGACGTATAGGTTGAAAGAAAAAGAAGATTCTGAATTTTTTCAAAGTTGGGACAGTTGGTACCAGTGGTTGAATAAAAGGATTGAGATGAACTGAGGGCCTAGGTTAATATGTTAAGAGCCTGAGTGGCGTAGGAGGCTAATGCCTCCTACTAAGGCAGCATTTAACATCCATCTGCCTGCAATTACTGCGAGTTCAATTCTCACCAGGCTCAAGGTCGACTCAGCCTTCCATCCTTTCTAAGGTGGGTAAATTGAGGACCCGGATTGTGGGGGCAATAAGGTGACTTTGTATAAAATATACAAAAGTATGAAGGCTATTGCTTAACCCATTGTAAGCCGCCCTGAGTCTCCGGAGAAGGGCGGCATATAAAAATAAAATAAAATACATATATATATAAAAAAATGAAGAGAGATATACTTATTTAGAATGAAAGATAATTGTATGAAAATCACATTTGGGGATTACTTACCTTATTCTGTGTTGTGGGCATAATTATTTATTGATGAGGGCAGGAATAGTATCTGCCGGGATAGACGTGAGGTTTTTTTTATGTTTAGTGTTATGAATGGGGGAGGGAGGGAATGTATGTTTTTTGTTTGTATGTATAAATAATGTTTTTGTCTTGTGTTGATTATAACTTGAAAAAATTAATAAAATTTAATTTTTAAAAAAAGATTCTCTTGTGACCTTCGGACCTCATGGGCACAGGGGGTTGGACTAGATGACCTCCAAGGCCCCTTCCAGCTCTTGTTAGTCTTTAATCTCAGATCAATTAACCAGCGGAACGTGTTGCCTCCAGAAATTATGGGTTTTCCAACACTGGAGGTTTTTTAAGAAGAGACTGGTCCCTTGTCTGAAATGGTATATAGCCGTGATGGCGAACCTATGGCACGCGTGCAACAGGTGGCATGTGGAGCCATGTCACCATGTCACGCCAGCTTAGCTCCGGGAGTCTCTGGAGGCTGGGGACAACAAAAAAACATCACTTCCTGTCCAACTGGAAGTTGGGAAATGGGCCGTTTCGGGCCTCCGGAGAGCTTTTGAGGGGATGGGGAAGGCTGTTTTCGCCCTCCCCAGATGCATAGAGAGGATCTGGAGCCAGGTGAGAAAGAAAAAACAGGCCATCACGTGCCAAGAGCAGGGGGGGGTCATGCGCGCATGCGTGGGGTGGGGCGCATAGAATTATGGGTGTGGGCACGCGTGCGCGCAAACCTCCCTTGCCCCACCCACCCCCTTCCTGGCACGTGATGGCAAAAACATTAGCCAACACTGCTATATAGGGGACCTCTAAGGTGCCTTCCAGCTCTGTTATTCTTTAATCTCAGATCAATTAATCTCATATCAATTAACTTGCCTCCAGAAGTTGTAGATGCTTCATCACTGGAGGCTTTTAAGAAGAGACTGGACAGCCATTTGTCTGAAATGGGGGTAGGGGCTCCTGCTCGAGTAGCTGGCTGGACTAGAAGACCTCAGGATTTGATTCCTGTTCTTCAGGATGTTGTTGATCTCCGTGACAGTTCTGGGATGATGTCAGGACATGCTTGAATTTGGGATCCAATTTTTTACACCCACGTTGGACATTTCCAACAATGTGCTGTTCGAAGCCAATTTTTTTTTTTTTATCTTGTTCCGGGTGTTCCGTTCTTCTCGAGATGCCTGATTTACAGCCGCTCCCTCTTAAATTTCCTTCCCTTCGTTTCCTCCCTCCGTTTGAGCCTAACCCCGTTTGAATATTTCTCCCTTCTCTTCCCAAAGATTAATCACCTCCTAAATTCCAATCCGTTGTACGCTTGGCAAGAGTTGTCGGTATCTTGTAGGAAACACGTCGGAACAAATATGAGAACGTGTTATGGTGGCCTCTGGGTTTCCTTGGGACTGATTGTACTTTGAAAACTTTGAAGATCTCGGTTAGTTATCGTTATCGTTATAGTTTATTATATTTATATACTGCCCCCTCTCCCGAGGGACTCGGGGAGGTTGCTCGGAAATGTCTTGTTTTTCAGTGTTTTGTGATATGGACACATCCAGGGAAAAGCCATTCTACATGTGGGGTCCTTGGGGCGCTCTGAGCTTGGTGGTCTTCTCGTAGACGTTTCATGACCCAACTAGGGAACATCATCAGTGCTCAAGGGAATGGGTTTGTGGAGGAGAAAAGGGAGAGGAGGAGGACACTGAGGTCCTTGGTGCTCTCTAAGCTTGGTGGTCTTCTCGCAGACGTTTCATGACCCAACTAGGGAACATCAACAGTGCTAGAAGGGAGTGGGGTTTGGGGAGAAGAGGAGGAGGAAGAGGAGGAGGAGGAGGAGGGCTGTGGGGTCCTTGGTGGTCTCTGACCTTGGTTGTTTTCTTGCAGATCTTTCATGACCCAAGTAGGGAATATTAAGAGGAGGAGGAGGAGCGTGGAGTCCTTGGTCTTTTCTGGGCTTGGTGGTTTCCTTGCAGATGTTTCATGACCCAACTAGGGAATATAATCAGTGCCAGAAGGAGTGGGGTTTGCTTTCTGTTTATATATAAGGCCTTTCGAGCACTGATGATGTTATCTAGTTGGGTCATGAAAGGTCTACAAGAAAACAACCAAGCTCAGAAAGCATATTCTTCCTCCTCCTCCTCCTCCTCCTCCTCCTCCTCCTCCCTCCTCCTCCTCCTCCTCCTCCTCCTTCTCATTGCTGGCTAGAATTTCTGGGAGTTGAAGTTTTACAGACCTTAAAGTTGGATCCCCTTTTATGAACTTCTAAAGCCAGATTCACTTAACAACCGTGTTACTAACTGAACCGCTGCAATGATTCCATGGCCAGAAAGATCCTAAAACTCACTGAACAACTGTCTCGCTTAGCAAGGGAAATTTAGGGGCCCATTGTGGGCGTAAATCGAGGACTATCTGTGCTAAAAGCCCAGCCGATTTCCTTTTAAAACTAATCCAGAGTCGAAACTGTGGGGGTTTTTTTTATTTCATAAAGTTTTTTATTTTATAACATATAAAAATTCCATTTTCAGTTAAAACTGTGTTGTCTGGGTTCAAGATTTCTGCCGAAGAGACAGGTTAAAAACAATATGAGAATGATTTTAAATACACTGGAGAAGTACGAAAACACATCCTGGAAAACAAATGGCGTTGATTTTCTTAGATGCGCAGAAAGCATTTGATAACGTAAAATGGCAATTGATGTTATTACAACTCAAATCTATGGACTTTGGTGAGAGATTTATTAACATGATTAAGGCATATATCACAAAAAAACGGCAAAGATGATGGGGATATGACAGAGAACTTTAATATTAAAAAAAGCACAAGACAAGAATATATCCATTATCCCCCTTTGCTATTTATATGGACATTGGAAGTGTTAAATAGAAATATTAGACAAGACATAGAAATAAAAGGTATGGAAATTAAAAAAAAAACAGTTGAAACTGTGTTATGGGTTTGCTAAGTAGTGGCCTTTATCCTGAAAACTCTGTCCATGCTCAAGAGCCTGAGATTTTTTTTTTATTATTTTTAAATTTGATTTATATGCCGCCCTTCTCCGGAGACTCAGGGCGGCTTACAATGTGCTCAGCAATAGATTAAAGCATGAATTAATATTCAGGTTGTTTATAAATTCTTCCATGTTCTCGGTTGGGCAAGAGTTTGCAGGCTCCTTCCCTAATCAAATCCTTCTTTTAATCTTTAATCTTTTCCGCTCCGTGGGAGACGGGAGGTTCAAAAATGTGAAAATAATAATAATAATAATAAAGAAATAAATCTTGCCAATATTTGAGGGGCTGCCCCAGAGTAGGGAAGACTCAATCTATTCTCCAAAGCACCAGAGGGCAGGATAAGAAATGATATAGATGGAAACTCATCAAGGAGAGAAGCAACCTGGAATTAAGGAGGAATTTTCTGACAGTGAGGACAATTAACCAGTGGAACTGCTTGCCACCAGAAGTTTATGGGTGCTCCATCACTGGAGGTTTCAAAGAAGAGATTGGGCAGCCAGTTGTCTGGAATGGTATAGGCAGGGTCTCCTGCTTGAAGCACGGGGTTGGACTAGAAGACCTCCAAGGTCCCTTCCAACTCTCTTATTCTGTTATTTTGATTGCTATCCTGCCTTTGGTCCAATATCACCCTCTGGTGTGGGGTTAAAAGGCTCTCTTCCAATTTGGGGATGGAGGTGGGGGGTGAAGTCCCTTCCCCATCTAATTTCCAAATTTGGGCTCCTATCTGAGTCCTGGCAGTTCTGATCCTCCTTAGCTTCCCTAACCCTCCCAGACCATCCAGGGGTCTAGCTGTGAATGACAGCGCAGGGTAATTGGCTCTCCATGAGGTTAAAATGCAAGAATCTTTTGGAATCAGATGCAATTGGGGATATTCTGTGTGTTTCTTTAATTGAGCCTCTCGGCTGGTTGTTGGGCCTGGCAACATGGTTTCCCTGCAGTTTTCTTAGCAAGGTATTTAGTTTATCCTTCCTTCCTTCCTTCCTTCCTTCCTTCCTTCCTTCCTTCCTTCCTTCCTTCCTTCCTTCCCTTCTCATCTCTTTCTTCTCCTTCCCTCCCTCCCTTCCTCTCTTTTCTCCCTCCTGACCTTCCTTCCTTCCGTCCATTCTCATCTCTCCCCTTCCTTCCTTCCTTCCCATTTCTTTCTCCTCCCTCCCTCCTTTCCTCCCTCCCTTCCTTTCTTTTCTCCCTCCTGACCTTCCTTCCTTCCATCCATTCTCATCTCTCTCCTTCCTTCCTTCCTTCCTTCCTTCCTTCCTTCCCTTCTCATTTCTTTCTCCTCCCTCCCTCCTTTCCTCCCTCCCTTCCTTTCTTTTCTCCCTCCTGACCTTCCTTCCTTCCATCCATTCTCATCTCTCTCCTTCCTTCCTTCCTTCCTTCCTTCCTTCCTTCCCATTTCTTTCTCCTCCCTCCCTCCTTTCCTCCCTCCCTTCCTTTCTTTTCTCCCTCCTGACCTTCCTTCCTTCCATCCATTCCCATCTCTCTCCTTCCTTCCTTCCTTCCTTCCTTCCTTCCTTCCTTTCCTTCTCATTTCTTTCTCCTCCCTCCCTCCTTTCCTCCCTCCCTTCCTTTCTTTTCTCCCTCCTGACCTTCCTTCCATCCATTCTCATCTCTCTCCTTCCTTTCTTCCTTCCTTCCTTCCTTCCTTTCCTTCTCATTTCTTTCTCCTCCCTCCCTCCTTTCCTCCCTCCCTTCCTTTCTTTTCTCCCTCCTGACCTTCGTTCCTTCCGTCCATTCTCATCTCTCCCCTTCCTTTCTTCCTTCCTTCTATCCATTCTCATCTCTTCCTTCCTTCCTTCCTTCCTTCCCATTTCTTTCTCCTCTCTCCCTCCTTTCCTCCCTCCTTTCCTTTCTCTCTTTTCTCCCTCCTGACCTTCCTACCATTCTCATCTCTCTCCTTCCTTCCTTCCTTATCTCTTTCTCCTTCCTTCCTCCCTCCTTTCCTTCCTCTCTTTTCTCCCTCCTGACCTTCCTTCCGTCCATTCTCATCTCTCTCCTTCCTTCCTTCCTTCCTTCCTTCCTTCCTTTCCTTCTCATTTCTTTCTCCTCCCTCCCTCCTTTCCTCCCTCCCTTCCTTTCTCTCTTTTCTCCCTCCTGACCTTCCTACCATTCTCATCTCTCTCCTTCCTTCCTTCCTTATCTCTTTCTCCTTCCTTCCTCCCTCCTTTCCTTCCTCTCTTTTCTCCCTCCTGACCTTCCTTCCGTCCATTCTCATCTCTCTCCTTCCTTCCTTCCTTCCTTCCTTCCTTCCTTCCTTCCTTCCTTCCTTCCTTATCTCTTCCTCCCTCCTTCCCTCCCTCTCTTTTCTCCCTCCTGGCCTTCCTTCCTTCCTTCCTTCCCCTTCTCTTCTTGTTCCTAACACTGAGAGAGAGAAATCATCCGAAAGTTGCCACCCAACTGTTCTTATTCTAGCGTGTCAGAACCTTGGCAACTTTAAAATGTGTGTACTTCAACTCCCAGAATTCCTCAGCTGTCATGAAAGCCAGCTGGGTGCCTTTGGTCCAATCACCAGGAGGCTCTGAGTTCTAGTTCCACCCTTTGCATGAAACCCAGCTAGGTCCCTTTGGACCAATCACCAGGAGACGGTGAGTTCTAATCCCGCCCTAGGAATGAAAATTTGCTGGCTGCCTTTGGGCCAATCTCTTTCTTTCAGCTCAACCCCACAGGGTTGTTGTGGGGAAAAATAGGAGGAAGAAGGAGTATTTACATATGTTCGTTTGCTTGAGTAATAAAAGCGGGGTTAAAATATAATCTAATAATAATAATAATAATAATAATAATAATAATAATAATAATAATAATAATAATAATAATAATTCTTTCTTTCTTGCAAAGAAAGGACTGAAAATCTCGCACTTGATGTACATGGATGATTTGAAGCTGTTTGGTAAAACAAAAGCTGAACTGAATTTATTAATTGAAAACACAAAAGAATTCAGCCAAGACATTGGTATGCAGTTTGGAATTGACAAATGTGCAACAATAGCAACCAAAGCAGGCAAGAACATAGAAGAGGATGGAATAGAACTAGAGAATGAAGAAATGATAAAGGCAGTAAAATCAGAAGAAGGCTACAAGTACTTGGGGATTTTAGAAGCCTCTGACTTAATGCATAATAAAGTCAAGGAATTAACTTCAGCCAAGTACATTCGGCGAATTCGTAAGATATTAATGTCCAAATTGAGTGGAGGAAACATCATAAAAGCCATAAATACCTGGGCTATACCTGTGATTAGATACTCTGCAGGAATAATTGACTGGACCCAGATGGAGTTAGACAATTTGGACAGAAAAACAAGGAAGCTTATGACAATGAATCATGCCTTGCACCCTAAAAGTGATGTTGACCGATTATATTTACCAAGAGCAGAGGGTGGTCGAGGACTCCTACAAGTAAAGCAGACTGTGGAAGAAGAAAAATGCAGCTTGAATGATTACATCCAGAAAAGTGAAGAACCAATGATTAAGGAAGTAAATAAAGGAGGCCTTTTAAAGACAACTAAAACAAAAGCAGAATATAAGAAAGAAGTAATTGAGCAGCGAGCTGAAAATTGGAAAAGCAAAGCTCTGCATGGCCAATACTTGAAAAGTATTGAAGGCAAAGCTGACCAGAAACTAACTTGGAACTGGTTAAGATCAGGAGTACTGAAAAAAGAAACAGAAAGCTTTATTTTGGCAGCTCAAGAACAAGCCCTAGCCACAAACTGTATGAAGGCAAAAATTCAACATGTTACCACCAACAGCAAATGCCGCCTCTGCAATGAGAAAGAAGAGACAGTCGACCACCTGATCAGTGGGTGCAGCAAAATTTCACAAATTGACTACCTACAACGCCATGACCGTGTTGCTAAAATCATTCAGTGGAAATTGTGCCAGAAGTTTGGATTTGAGTACAGCAAAAACCACTGGGAACATCAGGTTGAGAAAGTTTTAGAGAATGAGAAACTCAAGATCTTGTGGGACTTTAGGATTCAGACTGACAGGCACTTGGTCCACAACACACCTGACATAACAATAGTTGAAAAGAAAAAAGGATGGTTCATTGACATTGCAATACCTGGTGATGCACGAATTGAAGATAAGCAGCAAGAAAAAATCACAAAGTACCGGGACTTGCAAATTGAAGTTGAGCGACTGTGGAAAAAGAAATCGTGTGTTGTCCCGATTGTAATTGGAGCCCTCGGAGCAATACCCAAAGGGCTACCCCGCTATTTAGAAATTCTAAATTTGCCGGACTTGAACATTTTGACTCTACAAAAAACCACCTTACTCGGAACAGCTTACATCCTCCGACGATACCTTAACAGTTCCTAGGTCCTTGGTTAGGACTCGAGCTGCTGAGCTATTAACCAGCCTCAAAGGCTGTCAATCTGTGGCGGCGCCCGCCCTCTGGAACAACCTCCCCCCAGAGCTACGTACAATAACAGACCTCCGGATTTTTCGTCGGGCCCTGAAAACCCATTTATTCCAACTAGCTGGGCTGGCTTGAGTCAAATTTTAAATGGATTTTAAATTGGAATGTTTTAATCACGGCCAAAATTATTTAATTATTTTAAACAGTTTTTAGACTTTGTATGTTTGTATGTATGTCTTGTTTTTACTTTGGCTGTTCACCGCCCTGAGTCCTACATTGGAGAAGGGCGGTATAGAAATTTAAACAAATAAATCTCACTAAAGATATAATAATAATAATAATAATAATAATAATAATAATAATAATAATAATAATAATAATAATAATAATAATAATAATAATGAAGATAAGCAGCAAGAAAAAATCACAAAGTACCGGGACTTACAAATTGAAGTTGAGCGACTGTGGAAAAAGAAATCGTGTGTTGTCCCGATTGTAATTGGAGCCCTCGGAGCAATACCCAAAGGGCTACCCCGCTACTTAGAAATTCTAAATTTGCCGGACTTGAACATTTTGACTCTACAAAAAACCACCTTACTCGGAACAGCTTACATCCTCCGACGATACCTTAACAGTTCCTAGGTCCTTGGTTAGGACTTGAGCTGCTGAGCTATTAACCAGCCTCAAAGGCTGTGAATCTCACTAAAGATTTAATAATAATAATAATAATAATAATAATAATAATAATAATAATAATAATAATAATAATAATAATGAAGATAAGCAGCAAGAAAAAATCACAAAGTACCGGGACTTACAAATTGAAGTTGAGCGACTGTGGAAAAAGAAATCGTGTGTTGTCCCGATTGTAATTGGAGCCCTCGGAGCAATACCCAAAGGGCTACCCCGCTACTTAGAAATTCTAAATTTGCCGGACTTGAACATTTTGACTCTACAAAAAACCACCTTACTCGGAACAGCTTACATCCTCCGACGATACCTTAACAGTTCCTAGGTCCTTGGTTAGGACTCGAGCTGCTGAGCTATTAACCAGCCTCAAAGGCTGTGAATCTCACTAAAGATTAAATAATAATAATAATATTAACCAGCCTCAAAGGCTGTGAATCTCACTAAAGATTAACCAATAAATAATAATAATAATAATAATAATAATAATAATAATAATAATAATAATAATAATAATAATAATAATAATAATAATCTCTTCTTTTCAATCCGGGAAGGCGTTTGAAAGTTAGAAATAACACGAGGTTTTAAAATGGATCGGATATTTTTTAAAAAATGGATTGCAGCTGCTGAATTCAGCCTGTCTGGCAATCAAAATCAAAAATTATTCATTTCTTATCACAAAAATTAAGCCCTGGCTTTCAGGGTGGGTTTGATTTAAATCGAGTTGATTTAAATCACAATTTAAATCATGATTTAAATCACGAGTAAAAAGGCTTGATTTCAATCAACTCAATTTAAATCATAATTTTTAAAGAGCAACGGTCATCTCTGCTACTCCTTTGACCCACTGTTGACTCACCGATAGTCCCAGTGTTGCAGAATATACAGCCTCCTGCTATATAACTCAGCTCCATTTCATGCTGAATAAACTAAATTATTTATGTATCTTAAATAGAAAACTATCTTACGATAGATTTTTACCCCAAAAGTTTTTTATTAAAATAAATTCGATAAAAATCAAAAAAATCCAATTTAAATAAAAAAATCCGATTTAAATAAAAAAAAATCTGATTTTTTTTTTTTTTTAAATCATTGATTTTTATCCACCCTGCTGGCTTGTCATCACAATTGTGGGGGTAATAACCTTTGGAATTGGGAAGTGCCAAAGTCTTTTCTTTCTAGCAATCCGGGCTAACCTTTGGCCCAAGACAGAAGAAAATCATAAATAATATTACCCGCTGAACATTAATATCTTCTACTATATTTTCAACCCGGGGCTGAATTGCATAAGCCAGAAGAGATTAGGAAGATTGGAAACTCAAAATTATTTCTCTCTTTCTTTGTCTTCTTGCTTTCAAAGTCTTTCCAGAGATGAAAAATCTCCCTCCAGTTTGGGAAACTTTCCAATATAGATAGTCCTCCTCATCTTACAACAGTTCATTTAGTGACTGTTCGAAGTTACCACGGCACTGAAAACGGTCATGACTTATGACCGTTTTCCACACTTATGACCGTTGCAGCATCCCCCTCGTCATGTGATCAAAAATTCAGCCATTTGGCGAGTGGCTCCTATTTATGACCGTTGCAGCATTCCCAACTTACGACGACAGTTGAAAGTTACAATGGCACTGAAAATAGTGATTTATGGCCGTTTTTCGCACTTACGACCGTTGCACCATCCCCGTGGTCACGTGGTCAAAATCCAGATGCTTGGCAACTGCCTCGTATTTATGGCGGTCGCAGTGTCCACGAGGAAGCCAGATTCACTTAACAACTGTGTGACTAACTTAACTGGTGCAGTGATTCGTTTAACAACTGTGGCAAGGATGGTCGTAACATGGGTGAAAATTCACTTAACAACTGTCTCGCTTTGGGCTCGATTGGGGTTGTCAGCGGAGGAAAAAGTCTAAACTTTTACAAACGGTAGGGAAGGTGGTGGCTACTACATGAACTTGTGTTGGGAGTAAAAGCTGAGTAAATTCCTTTTCTCTGTAAATGTGATTGTGAAATAAGAAGAGAAAGTAAAAACCACTTTATCATTAGTATTATTAATAATATTACTATTTGCATTCTTTCCAAGAAAAGGTGAATCAGTTCATGTATCAGGAAGATTCAAGATTTTTATCTCTGGTTTTTTTATTTTTAGAGAGGAATGATAATGTCTTGTTTTCATTTTATCTGGAGCCCTGACTTTTGCAAATCTAATTATTTTGGAAGTCTCTAATGACCATAACAGGCTCAAAGATTATAATTGTGGTCCATTTCTGGTGGAATTAAAGAAGGACGGAGAGCCCTCGATTTATCCATTTGTTTAGCGACTGTTGAAAAGTTACCACAGTTCTGGAAAAAAAAGGACTTAAAACAACCGTTCTCGTGCTTAGGATTTTAGCAGCCTTCTGGCAATTGATGTGATCAAAATAGGGGCATTTTATGCCAGTAAAGTGTTAATACTTCCCTCCTTCACTTCTCCCTCCCTCCCTCCTTCCTTCCTTCCTTCCTTCTTTTTCTTTCTTTCCTTCCTTCCTTCCTTCTTTTTCTTTCTTCTTTCCTTCCTTCCTTCTTTTTCTTTCTTTCTTTTCTTCCTTCCTTCCTTCCTTCTTTCCTTCCTTCCTTCCTTCTTTTTCTTTCCTTCCTTCCTTCCTTTTTTTTCTTTCTTTTTTTCTTTCTTTCCTTCCTTCCTTCCTTCCTTCCTTCCCTTCCTTCTTCCCCTCCTTCTTTTCCTTCCTTCCCTTCCTTCCTTCCTTCTTTCCTTCCTTCCTTCCTTCTTTTTCTTTCCTTCCTTCCTTCCTTTTCTTTGTTTCTTTCTTTCTTTCCTTCCTTCCTTCCTTCCTTCCTTCCTTCCTTCCTTCCTTCCCTCCCTCCCTTCCTTCTTCCCTTCCTTCTTTTCCTTCCTTCCCTTCCTTCCTTCCTTCCTTCTGTCCGTCTGTCAGGCCTGGAAGCCATCTTTTACATTGGATCTTCAGGGCTATCACATTTAGTGCTGTGGGAAACTGGGAGGGGGGATTGTATGGAGCAAGCAGGGGAGATATATAGCCTTAACAACATTCCTTTCTCTGAGAGTCAAGGACATCTTGTCCTGCACCTGGAGGGGTGTGACTGGGAGGCATCTCCAGTTGGGACGGTATATTGATCGGACCGTGTGATGGACATGTCGGTGTTAGGCATGGACTTGGACTTTCCTTTTTTTTTTTTTTGGGCCATGTTTTATTTATTTTATTTATATAACGTTCAATTTCCATCAAACAGTGTGTGTGTCAGGTTTCGATGTCGTCTCAAATAAATTGCATTTCCAAACAGATAGTCTTTGATGAAATCTTTCATTTATTAAGCACGACAGTCTGTCCCTGATTATGTCGTAGCCAACACTGACTTCCTGACCCCAAACCTTCCCTTTCCGTTCCCCAATTCTCTGCGTCTCATTGGCCCTCTTCCAAATCACTCTCCCCATATCTAGTACTTCAGCTCCCAGGAATGTCTCCCCTCCCATCTCATCTCCTAGGGGATATTATCTTCAGGGAAAATAAGTAGGTGAAAAGTCAAGCGTCCTCTTGCCAGCTGCCCCCTCTTCTCCTTCTTAGCACTACAGTAAATGCAGGTTGAAGTGCTGACAGTGTGATCTGGGTACAGTTATTTTTAAACAGTCATAATCCACATATTTGTTGTAATATTCATCACAATAATATAATATAATAATATAATAATAAACAATAATGCTTAACATCATCTTCTTTAACAACTCTCCATATTAATTCTAGTTGTGGTTAGTATATGCAAAACCAGATATATAGTCCTTTTATCATATTTTTCCAGTAGAATGCCCAAGAAAAATATTTCTGGTTTCAAATCTATATGTTGTTTTATCATTTTTTCCAGCCACGTGTGTATTTTCGTCCAGTATTTTCTTGCTTTTGGGCATGTCCACCACATATGGTAGTATGGACCAGATGATTGATTACACTTCCAGCATTTAGCAGATCTGTCTTTATACTTTTTTGCCAGTCTTGCCAGTGCAAAATGCCATCTATAAAACATTTTATTCAGATTTTCTTTATATGCAGTTGACATAGTCAATTTAATATTTCTATCCCATAGTTTTTGCCATTTATCTAATTCTATTGCATATCCAAAGTTTTTAGCACAGGTAATCATTGTCTCCTTTACCTACTCATTTTCAAGTTTAATACTTAATAGGTAACAATATAATTTCCTTATCAGTTTATCATCTGTTCCAGTTACTATCTGGTTTAGTTCTGTTAATTTTTTATTAAAACCATATGTTTTAGCATCTTTCTCGTAACGGGATTGTATCTGCATAGGTGGCACATGCATGCAATGCCTACCCCTTGGCTAATAAGTTCCTGTTTAATTTTTAATTCCCCTATTTTGTCATTCAAAATATCTTTACATCTTACGATTTTTTTCCATGTTAATAACATTAGGATGTAACCAACGCTTTCATAGTGGAAAGCCAGATTGGTATTTTCAAATAGTGTTGTTCTTTTATTTTAAACCAGACTAAGAACAATGCATTCCTAATAACATAGTGTCTCTGAAAATAACTGTGTATTTTATTCTTCCCATACCATAAGAAGGTGTGCCAGCCTGGTTGGAGATCATGCTCTTCTAACGTTAATAATCTTGTGTGTCTCAAGCTTATTTTTTACTTAATTTATTTATTTAGTCAAGCATGTATTAGATAACAGATATAAGTATAAACATAATTATGGATATGTATAAAAGGCAGTGGTGAAATCTAAAATTTGTTACTACCAGTTCTGTGGGTGTGGCTTGGTGGTGGTGGGGTAATGTGACTGGGTGGGCATGGCCATTTTTTTTTTTTAACTTTTAAAACTATTTTTTCTACAACCTCTTCGGCGAAGAGGTTGTAAAAAATGCTTTCAAAAGGCTCTGACGATCCCAGCTGAGTTGCCTGATCGGCAGAGGCTTTTTTTTCTTTTAAAAGCCTCTGACGATCAGGCAACTCAGCTTGGATCGTCAGAGGCTTTTAAAAGAAAAAAAACCTCTGACGATCAGGCAACTCAGCTGGGATCATCAGAGGCTTTTAAAAGCCTTTGAGGATCCCAGCTGAGCTGCGCGATCATCAGAGGCTTTTTTTTTTTACTTTTAAAAGCATTTTTTCGGCCAAAGAGGTTGTAGAAAAAATGCTTTTAAAAGTAAAAAAAAAAAGCCTCTGATGATTGTGCGCTCAGATGGGTATCGGGTGGGCAGGGATTTTTGCTACCGGTTTTCCGAACCACCCACCTCCATCGCTACCGGATCGTGCGATCCGGTCTGAACCGGGAGCATTTCACCCCTGATAAAAGGAGACATTAGGACAGAGATGGTAGGCAGTAGACAGTTTAAGGTTAAAGTTTTGGGGGTTTGGGGACGAAACCACAGAGTCAGGTAGTGCATTCCAGGAATTGACCACTCTGTTGCTGAAATCGTATTTTCTGCAATTGAGTTTGGAGCGGTTTACCTTGAGTTTGTATCTATTGTGTGCTCATGTAATTGTTGCGGTTGAAGCTGAAGTAGTCGTTGACAGGTAGGACATTGTGGCAGATAATTTTATGTACTACGTTTAGGTCAGACCGAAGGCGGCGTAGTTCTAAGTTGTTTAAGCCCAAAATTTCAAGTCTGGTGGCATAAGGGATTTTATTGCGGGTAGATGAGTGGAGGACTCTTCTCGTGAAATATCTCTGGACTCTCTCGATTATATTAATGTCCGATACGCAGTGCGGGTTCCAGACAGAATGAGCTGTATTCAAGAATTGGTCTAGCAAATGTTTTGTATGCTCTAGTTAGTAGTACAACATTACCAGAGAAGAAGCTAGCAAGATTCGGTTAACAACTCTTAATGCCTTTTTGGCAATGTTGTTACAGTGGGCTCTGATGATCCATTCTTTCACCCATGTGAGTACCGAGGCCTGGTAGTCCAATTCCCAATCTGGTAGTCCAAAGCCCCCTCTCTTTTGTTGGTTTCCTGCAACATTTTCAAGCCTATTCTTGCTTTTTTCTCCCTAACCAAACATATCTTAATATTATTTTATTTAATTCTTCAGAATAGTTTTTCTCCAGTTTTCTTGGTATTGTTTGAAATAAGTATAGTTGTCTTGGCAAAATGTTCATTTTTTATAGTGGCTATTCTTCCGGATAATGACAGTGGCAGATCTTTCCATTTCTCCAGATCTAGTTTAATTTGCCTCATCAGATTCGTGTAATTATCCTCTTTAATTGTTGCACATTTGGCTGTTAGTTGTATTCCTAGGCACTTCACTTTTTTAAACTATCTGTATATTAATTCTTTCCATTCAACACTCTTTTATGTGTATCTGTAAGATTCTTAACTAAAATCTTTATCTTATCCCTATTTATTTTCAGTCCTGCTACTTCCCCATATTCTTCTACTAGCTGAATACCTGTGTGCTATGAAACTATCGTATGTGATGGGGCTTGATAAATCAACACTTACAGCTTGAAAATTAATGAATAGTTAGATCGGCCTCTCCTCTCCCCTTCTTTTCCTCAGCCTTGCCCCACAGAACCCTATCCTATCCCCCTTCTGTCCCTCAGCCTTGCCCTACAGAATCCTCCCCTATCCTATCCCCCTTCTGTCCCTCAGGTGTGCCCCTCAGAATCCTCTCCTGTCCTATCCCCTTCTGTCCCTCAGCCTTGCCCCACAGAATCCTCTCCTCTCCTATCCCCTTCTGTCCCTCAGCCTTGCCCCACAGAATCCTCCCCTATCCTATCCCCTTCTGTCCCTCAGCCTTGCCCCACAGAATCCTCTCCTCTCCTATCCCCTTCTGTCCCTCAGGTGTGCCCCTCAGAATCCTCCCCTATCCTATCCCTTTCTGTCCCTCAGGCTTGCCGCACAGAAGCCTCTCTTCTCCTATCCCCTTCTCTCCCTCAACCTTGCCCTACAGAAGCCTCTCCTCTCCTATCCCCTTCTGTCCCTCAGGCTTGCCCCACAGAATCCTCCCCTATCCTATCCCCCTTCTGTCCCTCAGCCTTGCCCCACAGAATCCTCTCCTCTCCTATCCCCTTCTCTCCCTCAACCTTGCCCCACAGAAGCCTCTCCTCTCCTATCCCCTTCTGTCCCTCAGGCTTGCCCCACAGAATCCTCTCCTGTCCTATCCCCTTCTGTCCCTCAGGCGTGCCCCTCAGAATCCTCTCCTGTCCTATTCCCTTCTGTCCCTCAGGCTTGCCCCACAGAATCCTCTCCTCTCCTATCCCCTTCTGTCCCTCAGGCTTGCCCCACAGAAGCCTCTCCTCTCCTATCCCCTTCTCTCCCTCAGCCTTGCCCCTCAGAATCCTCACCTATCCTATCCCCTTCTGCCCCTCAGGCTTGCCGCACAGAATCCTCACCTATCCTATCCCCTTCTGCCCCTCAGGCTTGCCCCCAGAAGCCTCTCCTCTCCTATCCCCTTCTCTCCCTCAGCCTTGCCCCACAGAAGCCTCTCCTCTCCTATCCCCTTCTCTCCCTCAGCCTTGCCCCTCAGAATCCTCACCTATCCTATCCCTTTCTGTCCCTCAGGCTTGCCGCACAGAAGCCTCACCTATCCTATTCCCTTCTCTCCAGAGTTATTTTCAGGTTGGGAGGGGGAGTAGAAAGTCTAACTAATTAGCATCAGAGCGTGTTAATAATAATATAGGAAATACTAATGCTCTGATGGTCATTTTGAAAAATCCTTTCTTAGTGAGCCCCTAGAAGCCAAGAAGAACATATGTGGCAAATTTCAAGTTTGTAGGCTTTACGGTTCTGGAGATTTTGTGGTTACGGCGTGAGTGGTTTTCGCTTTTATATATATAGATTTTTCTAATTCGCTTCGGTCCAGTTTCTAGGGGACTTCTAGTATAAAGACCAAGGGACTTGGAGTTTCCTATGTGTAGGGAAAACTTGGAAGCTTTCAGATTCGGGTTTTCCCAAAAGTACCAGTATTACATCTCTAATAAAATGGAACTTTGAGGAATTTCTATCCTCTGAGTTTTCTTTTGTTGGGGGCAGGGGTGAAATGCTCCCGGTTCGGACCGGATCGCCCGATCTGGTAGCGATGGTTCGGAGAATTGGTAGCAAAAATCCCCGCCTCCCCCCCACCATGCCCAACTGAGCCGCACGGTCATCAGAGGTTTTTTTTTTACTTTAAAAGCATTTTTTCTTCTGCCGAAAAAAAGCTTTTAAAAGTAAAAAAAAAGTTGGCCACCCCCACCCAGTCACATTACCCCCCACGCCCACAGAACCGGTAGTAACAAATTTTAGATTTCACCACTGATTGGGGGTGTTACTTGGAACACTGACACCTACCTATCTTCCTTCCTTCCTTCCTTCCTTCCTTCCTTCCTTCCTTCCTTCCTTCCTTCCTTCCTTCCTTCCTTCCTTCCTTCTCTCTCTCTCTTTCTTTCTTTCTTTCTTTCTTTCCTTCCTTCCTTCCTTCTTTCTTTCTTTCTTTCTTTCTTTCCTTCCTTCTTCTTCCTTCCTTCCTTCCTTCTCTTTCTTTCTTTCTTTCTTTCTTTCTTTCTTTCTTTCTTTCTTTCTTTCTTTCTTTCTTTCTTTCTTTCCTTCCTTCCTTCTTCTTCCTTCCTTCTCTTTCTTTCTTTCTTTCTTTCTTTCTTTCTTCCTTCTTCTTCTTCTTCTTCCTTCCTTCCTTCCGTCCTTCCTTCCTTCCTTCCTTCCTTCCTTCCTTCCTTCCTTCCTTCCTTCCTTCCTTATATTTTTGCCACATTTCTGTGGCAAAAGGGGGATTGATTGACTATAGTACTATAGATGCTCTCCAAAACTGAGTGGCACCATTAGCACATTTGGGGAGGGGGCTCAGCAATTGAAACAGGTGATTTGCAGCGGGAGGGGGCGCCTCCAACCATCTCCAGGATCAACGCACACATTTCGCCCCTTCAGGCTCTCCACTTCTCAAAGATGTACAGGTAGTCCTTGACTTATAACAATTCGTTTAGCAGCCATTCGACCGTTAACAGCTGCAAGGTTGGAAACTCAAAATCATTTCTCTCTTTTTCTCTTCTTTGAAAAGGAGGGGGAGATATATATATATATATTGTCTTTGGTTATTCAGGTTTTCTCCCGCGTAAAATTGGAAGTGTCTTGGCGACGTTTCGACGAAGTCTCATTCGTCATCTTCAGGCTGGTGTTTTCGGCTTCGTGCTTCTAGGAGCAAATGCTCCTAGAAGCACGAAGCCGAAAACACCAGCCTGAAGATGACGAATGAGACTTCGTCGAAACGTCGCCAAAACTTAACCGGGGTAGGGAAAGGCAGAAGAAGCCGTCTGCAACGAAATTTCATTTTAATGTAATCGGCGTACGTTTAAAGCGACGGTCAAGCTATTCTAAAAGTCTTTAATGTTTTTAGTCTCCCAGGTTTTTCAATCATCTTAGTTGTGCTTTTTTTCAGGAGGCCACTGGACGATGTTTTTGTTGTTGTTGTTGTTTTTCCTTTGACGACGTTTCTCTTCTCATCCAAGAAGCTTCTTCAGTTTTGACCGGATAGTGAGGAATGGAAAGGATTCATATAAATAAAAAAAACCCCCAGAAAGTCCAGTGGCTTCCTGAAAAAGCCCCTTTTTTGGGGGATAATCATGACCTGGATGACTAAGAGCATCTTAGTTGCTCTCCTCTGCAACTTTTCTGCAAAGTCTCCCTTACAGTTGAATATAATTGGACATCCTCCTCCACCCACCCGCTGTGGGGAGGGGGAATTTCCCACCTGCTTCCAGGGCCTGTCATTCCCCCCCCACACACACCCCCAGTAACCCCTCTCTCCCTCCCATCCCCCCCCCATTTCCAGCCCAGGAACTCTCCAGAACCTTTTTTCCCCAATTTCCAGCAGCAGGGAGGATAATCTGGCGATTAAATCAACCAACGCATGACGTGATTCCCACATCTTTTACTTTCCTTTTTCCTGAAATGAAATCATTTCATTGAAAGAAAGAAAGAAAAAAACCCTCTACACTCTTCTGCCTTCACCCCCCTTTCCCGGTGAAGTTCTTGCAAATATAAATAAAAAGATTTTTTTTTTCCCCTTCTCCTTTTTCCTCAAAGAACATGTGATTTTAAGGAAACCGAGGCAAAGTTGCCAGACAGCTGCACGTCCTATTTCCTCCCTTCGTGCATTGAATTTTTTTTTCTCTCTCTCTCCCTGACTCTGTTCCTCGCTCACGCAGGTGAGCTGCACGGGTAGTCCTCGACTTACGACCACAAAGGAGCCCCGGATTTCCCTGGCTAAGCGAGATAATCATAAAAGCGAGTTTTGCTGCATGTTGCTTGCCGCCGTTGTTAAGTGAATTGCTGGAGCAGTTCCGTGAATAGCATGGTTGTTAAGCGAATCCAAGTCCCCGTTGACTTGGCTTGTTGGAAGGTCACCAACAAGGGGATCGCATGACCCCGGGACGCTGCAACCATCGTAAATGTGAATCAGTGGCGAAGCATCTGAATTTTGATCATGCGAGAACGGGGATGCTGCAATGGTCGTAAGCAATGGTGGGCTGCTGTCGGTTTGGGCGAACTGGTAGTTGAAATCTGTAGGGGGCTCTATCCACCTGCCTGGGTGCAATCCCGTCCTATATCACTATGTTTTTTGACGCCGCACACTTGCACGGAGCAAATTCCCGTGTTTTGTGACCCTGCACGTATGTGTGGACGGCGTGTGAGAGCGAGTTCCCGTGTTTTTTTGACGCCGCACGCATGAGCAAATTCCCATGTTTTATGACACTGCACTCATGCATGGACGGTGCCCGCGTGCTCACATTTCCGGTGCTGGGCGAACCGGTTGTTACGGTATGTGACACCCACTTCTGGTCGTAAGTCTGAAAAACATTCCTAAGTCACTTGTACGGGTAGTCCTCGTCTTAACAACAGTTCGTTTAGGGACCGTTCAAAGTTACGACGGCACCAAAATCTTGAACTACGGATAATTTTCTTCTGTCGGAAGAGGAGGGGTGGAGAGGAAAAGGCAAGAGTTATAGAGAGCACCTTTGATGGAAAGGAACCCTGATTTAAACTGAAGTAGCCCACATTCAGGGCACGCATAATATTCCGAGTCCTTAAAGAACCACAAAGGCTGGGTGTGGGTGCACACATGGGCAAATCTGCAAGGAACGTCACGGAGTTGATTATTAACTTTAAGGTTGCACATTGAGTAGATCCACCCGACAAACTCTTACAAGACTTGGGTGGTAGGCGTATTGCACAGTGGCAATGAAGCATGCCACCTGCTTGTAATTTTCTTTGCATAGCTGATTGTGTACATTACTTCGACCGGCTGCTTGGCCATAAGGAGCCGAGCCACCTCTGCTGCGGTCAAGCAATACAGGTCATCCTCGACTTACAACCATTCGTTTAGTGACCGGTTCAAAGTTACAACGGCCCTGAAAAAAATAAAAAAAGTGACTTCGGAACGTTTTTTCGCACTTTGCAGCATCCCCTTAGTTCAATGATGAAAAATTCAGATGCATGGCAACTGTCTCACATTTATGACGGTTGCAGTGTCACTGGAGTTTACACAATCTCCCTTTTGCGACCTTCCGGAAAGCAAAGTCAACGGGGAAAGCCGGATGCGCTGAGCAAGCACGTGGCTAACAACGCCGGCGATTTGCTTAACAACGGTGGCAAGGAAGATCGTAAAATGGGGCAAAGCTCACTTAACAGCTGTCTCGCTTAGCAACAGAAACGTTGGGCTCAGTTGTGGTCATAAGTCGAGGACTACCTGTAGCCCTTGGAAAGATAGGTAGGGAAGGCTCCTGCTTAGGTTGAGTTTATTTCTTGATTCGGGGCTCAAGCAAGATATGGCCTAACCTCTCTTTTAAACTTTTTAAACTTTTTAAAATTTCTAAATTTTAAATTTTGTCTTACGAATTTGGGGGTTTTAAATTTCGTTCTCTGAGCCAATTATTTAATTGTATTTTAACGGTTTTTTTAAACATTTGTATTATATGTATTTTATTTGGCTGTTCACCGCCCTGAGTCCTTCGGGAGTAGGGCGGTATACAAATTTAATAAAATGAAAATGAAATGAAAAATATAACAGAATTAACAGAGTCGGAAGGGACCTTGGAGGTCTTCTAGTCCATCCCTCTGCTGAAGCAGAAAATCCTATGCCCGTGATGGCGAACCTATGGCACGTGTGCCACAGGTGGCACGCGTGGCCATATCGGTGGGCACGCGAGCTCAGCTCTGGTGTGCATGCGTGTGCCAGCCACTTGATTTTCCGGACTTTTGTGCCCATTGGAAGTTGGCAAACAGGCCATTTCCATTCTCCGGAGGACCTGTGGGGGGTGGGGAAGGCCATTTTCACCCTCCCCAGGCTCCTAGGAAGGCTCTGGAGGCTGGGGAGAGCAAAAAAAGGGCCTTTTGGTCCCACTGGAAGTTGGCAAATGGCCCATTTCCAAAGGGCCTCTGGGGGGATGGAGAAGACCGTTTTCGCCCTCCCCAGACTCCAAGAAAGGCTCTGGAGCCTGGGGAGAGAGAAAAACAGGCCCACCGGGCCATCGCATGCCTGGAGCGGAGGGGGGGTGAGGGGGACGAATGCGCAGGCGGGGTGCATAGAATTATGGGTATAGGCATGTATGCGCGTGACTCCCCCTTCCCCCCGCTCTCATGGCACACGATGGCAAAAAGGTTAGCCATCACTGTCCTATGCTATTTCATACAAATGGTTGTCTAATCTCTTATTAAAAGCCTCCAGTGATGGAGCAGTCCACAGGAAGAATTTAAAAAAATAAATAAAAAAAAGGAAATATCTATTTTGCAATTTCCCTTTAGCCACACAATGCAGCGGTATCTCCATTTCTGAGCTGGATAAAAACCTGAAATCAGCAAAGGATCTGCTTTTAGAGTCTGGGGGTGAGAAGGAGAACTGATTTCTTCGAAGGGGAAAGGAGATTTCTCACCAGAAGGGCTACCAGGAGAAAGAAGGGAGAGAACTTGTAGATGGCAAAAACCACGCATAAACTTGCAAGCGTGCATTCGGGACGCTTGACGTAAAACTCTCCTTTTGCTGAGATTTCTTCCCTGTCCCTTGAAGGAACTTCCTTCCTTCGCTGATCACTGTTGCTAGAAACCAGCGATTGCAATCCCCGTAGTTGTGAAACAGGAAACGCAGAATATTATCTTTTTTTTCTTTTTTCTTTTAAAAAAAAAAATGCTTTTCATTATGTAGAAAAGAGCAGCAAAGATGATTTAGCTTTCGATTTAGCTTCCTAAAACCTTGGAAGAACGGTTGCAGGAGAATTGGATATGACTAGTTTTTTTGTTTTTTGTTTTTAAATTTGATTTATATGCCGCCCTTCTCCGGAGACTCAGGACGGCTTACAATGCGTTAAGCAATAGCCTTCATCCTTTTGTATATTTTATACAAAGTCAGCTTATTGCCCCCACAAACCGGGTCCTCATTTTACCCACCTTAGAAAGGATGGAAGGCTGAGTCGACCTTGAGCCTGGTGAGATTCGAACTTACAGTAATTGCAGACAGCTGGTGTTAATGACAATGCTATCAGTCTGCTGAGCCACCAGGCCCAGTTGAATGTTGAATGAAAAGAAGGATTAGGGGGTGACAGGATAGCATCTTCCAGGACTTGAAGGCAGGGGTGAAATCCAGCAAGTTCTGACAGGTTCTGGAGAACCGGTAGCGGAAACTTCGAGCGGTTCGGAGAACCGGTAGCGGAAATTTTGAGTAGTTTGGAGAACCAGCAAATAACCGCCTCTGGCTGGCCCCAGAGTGGGGTGGGAATGGAGATTTTGCAATAGCCTTCCCCTGCCATGCCCACCAAGGCACACCACGCCCACCAAGCCACGGCCACAGAACCGTGTAGTAAAAAAAATTGGATTTCACCACTGCTTGAGGGGCTTCCCTAAAGAAGTGGGGGTCAAGCAAGGAAGCAAGAAAGCAAGCAAACTAACTAACTAACTAACTAACTAACTAACTAACAAATAAACAAGCCTATACCCATAATGGTGAACCTATGGCGTGCATGCCACAGGTAGCATGCAACTCTGTGGGCACACGAGCCGTCATCCCAGTTCAGCTCTGCCGCGCACCTCCAGCTGGCCAGCTCCTCCTCGGGTCTCTGCCACGGAGGCAAAGGGGGTGGGGCTTGTGCAAGGGGGTGGGGCTTGCGCAGAGGGGGCAGGGCACTGTGGGGGCGTGCAGGCATATGGACGCAGATTGCATGCTGGGATGGGGCATGTGCGGGGAGGTTCACATGCATGATCAGGGGGGCAGGGGGCATGCAGGGCGTCGCGGGTACATGCGGAGGTGGGGGGGTGTCATGTGCACATTGAATTTGGGGGGTTTGGGTGCACAGACACTTTGGACACTTGGTCCGGAAAAGAGGAATTGGGCTTCCAGGCCTGACGGACGGACGGAAGGAAGGAAGGAAGGAAGGAAGGAATTTGATATGGATTTTAATTGAAAAGTTTTAAATTACAGGCCAAATTTATTTAATTATTTTAAATCTATTTTTAACTTTTGTGTATAAATGGTTTTTATCTTGGCTGTTCACCGCTCTGAGTCCGAAAGGAGAAGGGCGGTATAGAAATCTGAAAAATAAAGAAAGAAAGAAAGGAAGGAAGGAAGGAAGGAAGGAAGGAAGGAAGGAAGGAAGGAAGGAAGGAAAGAAGAAGGAAGGAAAAGGAAGGAAGGAAGGAAGGAAGGAAGGCAGGAAGAAAGAAAGAAAGAAAGAAAGAAAGAAAGAAAGAAAGAAAGAAAGAAAGAAAGAAAGAAAGAAAAGGAAGGAAAGGAAGAAAGAAAGAAAAAGAAGGAAGGAAAGAAAGAAAGAAGGAAGGAAAAGGAAGGAAGGAAGAAAAAGAAGGAAGGAAGGAAGGAAGGAAGAAAGAAAGAAAGAAAGAAAGAAAGAAAGAAAGAAGAAGGAAAAAGAAGGAAGGAAAGAAAGAAAGAAAGAAGGAAAGAAGGAAAAGGAAGGAAGGAAGGAAGGAAAGAAGGAAGGAAGGAAAAGAAGGAAGGAAAAGGAAGGAAGGAAGGAAAGAAGGAAGGAAGAAAAGAAGGAAGGAAAGAAGGAAGGAAGAAAGAAAGAGAAAGAAAGAAAGAAAGAAAGAAAAGGAAGGAAAGGAAGAAAGAAAGAAAAAGAAGGAAGGAAAGAAAGAAAGAAAGAAAGAAAGAAAGAAAGAAAGAAAGAAAGAAAGAAAGAAAGAAAGAAAGAAAGAAAGGAAAAGGAAGGAAGGAAGGAAGGAAAAGGAAGGAAGGAAGGAAAAGGAAGGAAGGAAGGAAGAAAGAAAGAAAGAAAGAAAGAAAGAAAGAAAGAAAGAGAAAGAAAGAAAGATGCATATACCCTCATACCCACATTTATGACACAGAGAAACAACACAGTTTAATTTATACATATGAAAAACGGATGGAGGAATTGGGCATAGAGAATTGGGCCCAGAGAAAAGAAGGACTAGGGGGGACATGATAGCAGAATTCCAGTATTTGAGGGGCTCCCCCAAAGAAGAAGGGGGGGGTCAACCTATTCTCCAAAGCACCTGAAGGCAGGAAAAGAAGCAATGGGTGGAAACTAACCAAGGAGAGAAGCAACCTGGAATTAAGGAGAAACTTCCCAACAGTGAGGACAATTAACCAGTGGAACAGCTTGCCTCCCAGAAGTTATAAATGCTCCAACACTGGAAGTTTTTAAGAAGAGATTGGACAGGCACCTGCCTGAAATGGTAGAGGTTCTTCTGCTTGAATAGGGGGCTGGACTAGAAGACCTTCAAGGCCCCTTCCAACTCTTTTATTCTGCCTTAAAATAGGTTTTATATCGTCCAGGGTGCTGGAGGTTAACTGCAGAAGCTCCGACCGCATGAGCTAAATGAAAACAAATAATATAAAACAATAAACAGTGAATGAATAAATGAAATGATGAAAATAGCCAAAAGAAGAATAAAAGATAAAAGAAAAGACAACAAATAAAATAGCAATAAATAGCAGGGACTAGAAGCAATAGTGAAAATTATAAAATACAATAAATAGATAAAGAAAGGGAAATTCTATGTAATTAGAAATCATATCGAAATTTTAATATGTTTTAAATTATTGGGATTTTTTAATTGTCTCGGGCTAAATTATTTAATCTGGTTTTAATTATGTTTTTTAACTTTTGTATCTATGTATTTTATTTTGTGCCTGTTCACCGCCCTGAGTCCTTTTGGAGTAGGACGGTATATAAATCTAATAAAACAAACAAACAAACAAACAAACATATGTAATTAGAAATAGTCATAAAGAGAGGAAGTAATGAAAATAATGAAAAAGAATAGCTAAACCAAATGAAAAAACAATAGAAAAGAAACGTTAATAGATGAAATGATAATAATACAAGATGAATGAGAATAAATACAGGCAGTCCTCAATTTATGACCACAATTGAGCCCAAAATTTCTGTTGCTAAATGAGACGATTGTTAAGTGAATTTCCCCCCATTTTGTGACATTTCTTGCCACAGTTGCTAAGGGAATCACTGCAGTTGTTAAGTTAGTAACACTGTTGTTAAGTGAACCTGGCTTGTCCAAAGGTCGCAAAAGGAGACCACCACGACCATCATAAATATGAATCAGTTGCCAGGCATCCGAATTTTGATCACATGACCACAGGGATGGCGCAACAGTTGTAAATGTGTTTTTTCGGTGTCGTTGTAACTTTGAACGGTCACTAAAAGCACGGTGGTAAATTCGAGGACTACCTGTAAGGAAAATAATCAGAGACAATAAAGAAAAGAAGACCAGCTCTATGAAAAATAATAAAAGAAATTAAAAGTAGATCTAAATTTGCCATGCCTTGAGACGATGCCCCCTTGTGGCCTTTGGTGGGAGCTCACGGTTAGAGTGCGCACAGTGTGACTATGTGAGACAACCCAGGAGCAAATACCGCAAACAGAGGTTTGTATTTAAATAGTAGTTTTATCTACAAAGAATATATACATACACATACTTTAGTTAGACCTCAAACAAAACAGCAATCAGCAATTACAGCAGGGAAGCACACACAGAGAGACAGATATGCCCCAACAGGGCCTCTTCTTATTACAGGCTCTTAAAGTGATATAAGCCCAAAAACCTTCCTGACTCATTTCCCAGCATTACATCATCGTAGCAGTTGGTCAGCTCTTAAATCTTTACCCTGACATCACCCATATTTTTTACCTGATGCAGGTAAATGCGGCACCCCCTGGAAGGTGGCGAACGCCCGCATCTCTTACGAGAACAGCAAGAAGCTGCGATATGCCTGCCTGAAGAACTTCAAAAGGAAGGCGGGCACCTCCAGCCTCATCTTCTGCGAGCAAGACCCAACCACCCACGAGTATAGATGGAGTCGGCCACCCCTGGTTTGCATTGGTGAGTATTGTGGCCCTGGGTTAGGAGAACCCGTAGCATCATCTCCAAGGTGGCTGGCTGTGGAGGAGATCCTTAGAAAGCCAGACCACTGGAGGACATCAGGTTGAGAAAAGTGGTTCTAGACCAGGGGTCTCAGAACGTGGCAACTTTAAGCGTGGCCAGTTGGGGAATTCTGGGAGTCGAAGTCCACAAGTCTTAAAAAATAATTAAGTGCAGAGAAGAGCAACCAGGATGATTAAAGGCCCGGAGATGAAGGGAGGGAGGGAGGGAAGGAGGGAAGGAAGGAAGGAAGGAAGGAAAGGGAGAGATGAGAATGGACGAAAGGAAGGAAGGTCAGGAGGGAGGGAGTGAAGGAAGGAAGGCGAGAGAAATAGACAAGAGGAAGGAAGGAAGAGAAAGGAGAAGGAAGGAAAGGAAGAAAGGAAAGAAAAGGAAGGAGAAAGGGGAATAGATACAAAGATAAATAGATGACAGATAGAGAGAGAGAGATAATAAATAGATAGATATAGATGATAGAGAGATAGAGATGATAGATAGATGATAGAGATAGATTGATAGATGATAGAGATAGATAGATAAATAGATAGATGATAGATAGATGATAGAGAGAAAGAGAGAGAGATGATAGATGATAGAGATAGATTGATAGATAGATGATAGAGATAGATAGATAGATAGATAATAGATAGATAGATGATAGATAGATGATAGAGAGAGAGAGAGATGATAGATGAGATAGATTGATAGATAGATGATAGAGATAGATAGATAGATAGATAGATAGATAGATAGATAGATAGATAGATAGATAGATAGATAGATAGATAGATATAGCTTATATAGCAAGGATAGATGCCAGTAGAGGATGGATGGATGGAGAGGAGGTGAAGAGAACGAGATAGAATAATAACATTTAGCAGCTATGTACCTACTGTTCTGGTTCCTTTTGAAATCTTCATTCTTTGTTGCTGCTCTTTCTTTAAAATATTCTGTATTTCTGGGGGGTTTAATCAGAGAGGGCACTTCTGAGTTCATCCTAAACTTGTTTGACAACCAGCCAATTCTTGTCTCCTCTTTCCCTTTTGTTCCTACGATATATCCAGATATGGAGAACACAGCTGACGGCCCCAGGCGAGGTAGGAGAGCTTGCCTTTCTGGCTTATTCCATGGGGAACCAGGGAGTGGGGAAGGGGTGGTGGTCTTTCTCTGGGACACCTGGTCAACCGTCAAACCTTTGGGACCATTAGGATGTTATTTCTGACAGTGAGAACAATTAACCAGGGGAACTCCTTGCCTCCAGAAGTTGTGGCTGCTCCATCTCTGGAGGTTCTCTAGAAGAGATTGGACAACCATTTGTCTGAAATGGTATAGGGTTTTCTGCTCGAGGAGGGGGTGGACTAGAAGACCTCCAGGGTCCCTTCCAACTCTTTTTATTCCTAATATTCAATAATGTAGGTAGTCCTCGACTTACAACCATTCAGTTAGCGACCATATCAAAGTTACAACATCACTCAAAAAGAAGTGACTTACAACCTGTCCTCGCACTTACGACCGTCGCGGCATCCGCATGGTCACATGATCAAAATTTGGCCCCTTGGCAACTGGCATGTACTTATGACAGTTGCGCTCTCTTGGGGTCACGTGATCCCCGTTTGCGATCTTCCCAGCCGGTTTCAGACAAGCGAAGACAAGTGGGAGAAGCCGGATTTGCTTAAGGACTGCATAATTCACTTAACAACGGTAGAGATTGGCTTAACAACTGTGTGCAAATGGGTCATAAAAATGGGCACGACTCATTTAACGGCGTCCTTGCTTAGCCACGGAAATCCTGGTCCCAATTTTGTGGTTATTGGTTGAGGATTACCTGTTTTCTGGTTCTTACAACTATAGTAATCGGGAACTACATGTTCTCATGCATCTGTTTGTGTGCATGTATGTTTTGCCAATTCAGAGTACAGTAATCAGATCATCACTAGGGCGCACGGACACACAGACACACACACACACAAACACACATATGGTATATACCATATTTTTCGGACTATAAGACGCACTTGATTATAAGGTGCACCTAAATTTAGAAGAGGAAAACAACAACAAAAAGTTTTTTGGTCTCCCTTTTTTCGGGCCTCTTTCGGCCCTTTTTTCGGCCCATTTTTGGGGATTTTTTTGGCCTGTTTTAGAGGCTTTTTTCGGCCCATTTTCTAGGCTTTTATCGGCCTCTTTTGAGGCTGTTTTCGGCCTGTTTTTGAGGCTGTTTTGGCCTGTTTTTGAGGCTTTTTCGGCCCGTTTTTGAGGCTTTTTTCAGCCCATTTTCTAGGCTTTTATTGGCCTGTTTCTGAGGGTGTTTTTGGCCTGTTTTTGAGGCTTTTTTCGGCCCATTTTCAAGGCTTTTTTGGCCCATTTTGGGCCTTTTTTCAGCCCATTTTTGGGGCTTTTTTTGGCCTGTTTTTGAAGCTTTTTTGGCCCATTTTCTAGGCTTTTATCGGCCTGTTTTTGAGGCTATTTTCAGCCTGTTTTTGAGGCTGGTTTTGCCTTGTTTTTGAGGCTTTTTCGGCCCATTTTTGAGGCTTTTTCGGCCTGTTTTCGAGGCTTTTTTTGGCCCATTTTCAAGGCTTTTTTCAGCCCATTTTCTAGGCTTTTTGGCCCATTTTCAAGGCTTTTTTGGCCCATTTTCGGGCCTTTTTTCAGCCCATTTTCAAGGCTTTTTTGGCCTGTTTTCGGGGCTCTGTTTTCGAGGCTTTTTTCAGCCCATTTTCAAGGCTTTTTTGGCCTGTTTTCGGGGCTCTTTTTGGCCTGTTTTCGAGGCTTTTTTCAGCCCATTTTTAGGGCTCTTTTTGGCCTGTTTTCGGAGCTTTTTTCGGCCTGTTTTCAAGGATTTTTTGGCCTGTTTTTTCTGAAAAACAAATATATAAATATATAACAAATATATAACAAATATTCACACTTGGTTGTCCTTTTTAAAATTCTTCTTCTTTTTATTCTTAATTAACTCTTCTTTCTAAAACGAAAGAATAAGAAGAAAACAACATCTCCTTTCCTTTTACCACGCCACATAGACTTTGAGGCAAAGAGGTTAACTTGGATATTTTTCCCCCAGTGAGACGTCTTGATAAAAAATATCCTAGCAATGTTGCCTTAAAAAAATGAAATCATCTTCCATAAGAAAGGTGCTTTTTCAAAAGACAACTGGACTTTCTTGGTTTCGCTTGAAGACGTTTCACTTCTCACCGCAAGAAGCTTCTTCAGTTCTGACTGGATGGTGAAGAATGGAAGGATTTATCTTTCTTGCAGTCATCTGGTTGTTAGTACTCTTTCTGAGAATCGTTGAGGCCACTTGGAGATTTGTCTGTGCCCTCAGGGTCACCTGAGTAACGAAAATGGATGTGGAGCTTTCTTGGATCTGCTGAAAGGACTGTGTTGTAGATAGATGATGTCACATCCCTCCCCCTCTATTGAGAGAGGGCTGTTCAATTTTGACATAGATGTTCTCTTTGACCCCTCTTCCAAACCAGTGGTCCTCTCTGCCCAGAATGTGGACTTCAAGAGTGGCCTTTGTCTTTCAAATACCGACGGACTGCAGAATCCTATCCTGATGGGTTTGTTCTCCGATGTTGCACCATGCGTTTGTGAAATGGCTGTTTTGTTTCCCCAATGTACAGATCTGTATATGTCTCACTACATTGTCCTGCGTATATCAAATGCACAACATATGTCCACATTCTGGACAGAGAGGAACGCTGGTTTGAAAGAGGGGTCAAAGAGGCCAGACAGGTCAAAACTGAACATTTATTTATTTAGCGTATGGCAATGGTCACACAAAACTGAACAGACCTCTCTCGACAGAGGGGTATCTATCTCCAGTCTACAGCACAATCCTTTCTGAAGTTCCAAGAAGGCTCCACATCCATTTGCATTATTCAGGTGACTCTGAGGGCATAGATAAATCTCCAAATGGCCTCGACAACTCTCAAGAGGAGTACTAACAACCAGATGACTGCAAGGAATATAAATCCTTCCATTTCCCACCATTCAGTCAGAACTGAAGAAGCTTCTTGGATGAGAAGCAAAATCAAGGAAGGCCAGTTGTCTGTCTTTTGAAAAAAATCACCTTTGGGACCATGTCATCCAGGATATGATCAAGACCTCTTCCATAACGCTTGAGTCTAAACCAACTCGAGTTACTAACCTCTTAATTCTGTGTCTCGACTAAAATCACGTCAGAATCTGCCCTCGGATGTGGCTAAGAATTTCTACTTCATCCCATATTTGTATAAGCAGAAACTGCCCGGCCTACACAGACCACAATGAGTACAAATCCAGCAAGCCTCTCTACACATCTGTACGGAAGTCAGACCAACTCGCCAGTAGTAGTGGAAACGTCACGTTTTACCAACACTCCGCGTAGGACAGCCAAGCCAACACGCGATAGCCTTGGGTCAACAGTGACAGCTACCCCAGAGGGTGGACGGTTGACTCCGGGCATAGTTTCCGAAAGCGTAACCCCCTCCCCGAGAACGACGCCATTTTCCCCAGACGAAACTAGCAAGACGCAGTGGACGCCACGCCAAACTACGTCTGCGCCCTCCGAGGGACCCCCTGGGAATATCACAGACCCACCCGATACGAGCGTTTTGCAGAAAATCACAGGTTTGTTCCAGGCATGGATGCATGTTCCTAACAACAGCCTTCTTTAGCGTGTCTGCATTAACCCTTCGCGACTCGTCCTTGTTGGATGCTCATCCGGTGGATGTGTTTCCCTTCACCTTGTTGTGCCACTAGAAGAGAGTATTTGTAGTTCAGCTGTGGGGTCCTTGGTGTTCTCTGAGCCTGGTGGTTTTCTGGCAGACGTTTCATGACCCAATTAGGTAACATCGTCAGTGCTAGAACGGAGGGGGGTGTGTGGAGTGAAGGAGAAGGAAAAGGGGAGGAGGAGGAGAAAGAGGGAGGAGGAGGAGATGCAGGAGAAGAAAGAGATGGAGCAGGAAGAGGAGGAAAAAGAGGGAGGAGCAGGAGATGCAGGAGAAAGATGGAGGAGGAGGAGGAGATGGAGGAGGAGGAGGAGATGGAGGAGGAAGAGGAAGGAGGAGGAGATGGAGAGAAAGAGACGAAAGAGGAGGAGGAGGAAAAAGGAAGGAGGAGGAGATGGAGGAGAAAGATGAAAGGAGAAGGAGGAGAAAGAGGAAGGAGGAGGAGATGGAGGAGAAGAAAGAGATGGAGCAAGAAGAGGAGGAAAAAGAGGGAGGAGCAGGAGATGGAGGAGAAAGAGGGAGCAGGAGGAGATGGAGGAGAAAGATGAAAGAGGAGGAGGAGGAGATGGAGATGGAGGAGGAGGAGAAAGAGGAAGGAGGAGGAGATGGAGGAGGAGATGGAGGAGAAGGAAGAGATGGAGCAGGAAGAGAGGAAAAAGAGGGAGGAGCAGGAGAAGAAAGGAGGAGATGGAGGAGGAGGAAAAAGGGAGGAGGAGGAGATGGAGAAAGATGGAGGAGGAGGAGGAGATGGAGGAGAAAGATGAAAGAGGAGGAGGAGGAGATGGAGGACAAGAAAGAGATGGAGCAGGAAGAGGAGGAAAAAGAGGGAGAAGCAGGAGATGGAGGAGAAAGAGGAGGAGATGGAGGAGGAGGAGATGGAGGAGAAAGAGATGGAGGAGGAGGAAAAAGGGAGGAGGAGGAGATGGAGGAGAAAGAGATGGAGGAGGAGGAAAAAGGGAGGAGGAGGAGATGGAGGAGGAGGAGATGGAGGAGAAAGAGATGAAAGAGGAGGAGGAGGAGATGGAGGAGGAGGAAAAAGTGGGAGGAGGAGGAGGAGATGGAGCAGGTGGAGGAAGAGGAGGAGAAAGAGGAGGAGATGGAGGACAAGAAAGAGATGGAGCAGGAAGAGGAGGAAATAGAGGGAGGAGCAGGAGATGGAGGAGAAAGATGGAGCAGGAGGAGAAAGAGGAGGAGATGGAGGAGGAGGAAAAAGGAGGAGGAGGAGATGGAGGAGAAAGATGGAGGAGGAGGAGATGGAGGAGAAAGAGATGAAAGAGGAGGAGGAGGAGATGGAGGAGGAGGAAAAAGTGGGAGGAAGAGGAGGAGATGGAGCAGGTGGAGGAAGAGGAGGAGAAGGAGGAGGAGGAGGAGGTGCTTTCTGAACTTGTTTCCTTGCAGGCATTTCATGACCCAACTAGGTAACATCATCAGTGCTAGAAAAGAGGAGGGTTTGCAAGGAGGAGGAGGAGGAGAACTGTGGGTCCTTGGTGCTCTCAGCTTGATTATTTTTTTGCAGACGTTTCATGACCCACCTAGGTAACATCCTCAGGGCTAGAAGGGAAAGCAGTTTGAGGAGTGGAGGAGGAGGTGAAGGAGAAGAGGAAGAAGGAAGGAAGGAAGGAAGGGAAGGAAGAATACGACTCATGAGTTAGTGGTCAAGTGTCCGAATTTTGATCATGTGACCATGGGAATTCTGTAACAGTCGTAAGTTTGAAAAACAGTCATGGTTCCGACTTATGACGGTTGCGGTGTCCCGGGGGTCATGGGATCCTCTTTTTACGACCTTCCGACAAGCAAAGTCGATGGGGAAGCCAGATTCACTTCACAACCGTGTGACTAACTTAACAACTGCACTGATTCACTTAACAACGGTGGCAAGACAGAGGGTAAAATAGGGCAAAATTCAAGTTAACTGTCTCAGTTAACAACATAAATTTTGGGTTCAATTGAGGTCATAAGTCGAGGAAAGAAACTTATCCTTGGAAAGAAGCTGGGAAAGTGGACTGTCAGGATGAACTATGTTTTAGCTTCCTTCCTTCCTTCCCCTCCCTCCCTCTTTCTCTCTTTCCTTCCTTCCCCCTTCCTTCCTTCCTTCCTCCTTCCTTTCTTCCTTCCTTTCTCCTTCCTTCCTTCCTCCTTCCTTTCTTCCTTCCTCCTTCCTTCCTTCCTCCTTCCTTTCTTCCTCCCTCCTTCCTTCCTCCCTCCCTCCTTCCTTCTTCCTTCCTCCTTCCTTTCTTCCTTCCTCCTTCCTTCCTTCCTCCTTCCTTCCTTCCTCCTTCTATTTTTCCTTCCTTCCTTCCTCCATCCTTCCTTCTTCCTTCCTTCCTTCCTTCCTCCTTCCTTCCTCCTTCCTTCCTCCTTCCTTTCTTCCTTCTTCTTTCCTTCCTCCTTCCTTCCTTCCTCCCTCCCTCCCTCCTTCCTTCCTTTCTCCTTCCTTCCTTCCTTCCTCCTTCCTTTCTTCCTTTCTCCTTCCTTTCTTCCTTCCTCCATCCTGGAGAAGCCCTGAGTGGCTCTGTGGGGAGGGGGGCCTTCTCTTGGGGGAGGGCAGGCAAGGCATGGTGGGTCAGCAAACTGGAAGGAAAAAACATCAAAGCAGATTCCTGGGCCATCTCCAGGGGTTTCCCAATTGCTCCATAATTCAAGATTGACATTCCAAACAAACTAAAGGGCAAAGCTGGAATTTTGCTTTTTTGCTTTCTTTCTTTCCCTCCCTCCCTCTCTTCCTTCCTTCCCTTTCCTCCCCTTCTCTGTTTCATCTCTCTCTTTTCTTTCTCTCCTTCCTTCTTCCCTCCCTCCCTTCTTGCCTGACTGCCTTGTTCTTTTCTTTCTTTCTTTCTTTCTTTCTTTCCCTCCCTCCCTCCCTACCTCTCTTCCTTCATTCCCTTTCCTCCCCTTCCCTGTTTCATCTTTCTCTTTTCTTTCTCTCCTTCTTTCTTCCCTCCCTCCCTTCTTGCCTGACTGCCTTGTTCTTTTCTTTTTCTTTCTTTCTTTCTTTTTTCCTTCTTTCTTTCTCTTTCTTTCCCTCCCTCTCTTCCTTCCTTCCTTCCCTTTCCTCCCTCCCTGTTTCATCTCTCTTTCCTTCCTTCCTTCCTTCCTTCCTTCCTTCCTTCCTTCCTTCCTTCCTTCCCTCACTCACTCCTTCCTTCCTTCCTTCCTTCTTCTTTCTTTGTAACAGAATAACAGTGTTGGAAGGGACTTTGGATGTCTTCTAGTCCAAACCCCTGCTTCTTTCCTTCTGTATCCCTTTTCCTCTTTCTTTCTTTCTTTCTTTTCTTTGTCTCTCTCTTTCTTTCTCTCTCTCTCTCTCTTTCTTTTTTCCTTCCCTTCCTTCCTCTCTCTTTTCCTCCCTCCCTCCCTTCCTTCTTCTGTTTCTTCTTTCTTTATTATGGAATAATAGAGTTGGAAGGGATTTTGGAGGTCTATTAGTCCAAACCCCTGCTTCTATCCTTTCCTGTCTCTTTCTTTCTTTCTTTCTTTCTTTCTTTCTTTCTTTCTTTCTTTCTTTCTTTCTTTCTTTCTTTCTTTCTTTCTTTCTTTCTTTCTTTCTTTCTTTCTTTCTTTCCTTCCTTCCTTCCTTCCTTCCTCCCTCCCTCCCTCCCTCCCTCCCTCCTTCCTTCCTTCTTTCTTTCTTTCTTTCTTTCTTTCTTTCTTTTTCTGGCTGTATTTAATCAGAAAGATGCAGCCTCTACGGAAGAGGCTGCCAGTTTTCCAAATTCTTCTCCATCCATGGAACTCGCCCCAAAATGAACCTGGAAAGAGCTTCAGGTTGCCTCCTGGAAGATCGTGGGTCACGCTCGCTCTTTCCAGCTTTAGCATTTCTGCATTTATTCCTGAAATACAACGACATCCCTCAGGAATGGATTTTTATTTCTTCATTCTCTAAGACAGATTGGTTAACTATGAGGGCTAGAAACTTAACCATTTAAAAGCTATTGTGGTACAGGTCTCCTCACCTTATGACCACAATTGGGGCTAGAATTTCCATTGTTAAGCGAGACGGTTGTTAAGTGAGTTTGCCCCAATTGTAGCATTTTTTGGCTAAGGTTTTTAAGAAAATCATTGCCGTTGTTAAGTGAATCACACAGTTGTTAAATGAATCTGGCTTCCTCCAGGGACTTTGCTTGTCGGAAGGCAGCTGGAAAGGTCGCAAATGGAGATCACATGACCCCGGGATTCGGCAACCAAATTTCGGTCATGTAACCATAGGAATATTTGTAAGTCCGAGGACCGTTGTAAGTCTCCTTCTTCAGTGCCATTGCAACTTTGAACGATTGTAAGTCGAGGACTGCCTGTATATCATAACACCAGCTTCTAACGTATAGGGGGGTTTTTTTGCATTTGCTGCAAATAATAGCATCTCACAAACTAAGCTATGCTTCTGTTCGTCCGTGAAAAGGAAGAACCAGATGTTTTTATTCCTTAATTATTATTTTTTTCCTTTCTTTCGCAGGTTCTGTTTACTTCAGAGCTGGAACCCCTTTTTTAGGTAAGGAAGGTTTCTGAATAATAAGAGAATTTTTAGCAGCCATCCAGATGGGATGGCCTGATCTAATCATTTTTAATTTAAAGAATGAATCATCACAATCATCATCGTCGTCCTCTTTTAACGACCTCAGAATCCCTTGCACCGGGGTGGAGTCTGGGCAACTGAATGGAGCTAGCAAGAGTGTTTACTGGCCGGATGCCCTTCCAGTTGCCAGTGGGGAGTTTTGTTCGGCAGATATATTCTCAGTGTGCCCAGAGAGAGAGATATCTGTCTCTGCCTAGGATCAAACTCACAGCCTGCTGATTGTGAGGCGAGAGCTCCACCTCTAGGCCACTGCACCACTCTAATTAATAATCACAATAGTATATAATAATATATCCAAATAATCGTCAAAAACAGATTTTTTTTTTTAATCCTCCGGGCAAAAGATTAGCCCCAGGAATGATCCCTGCTGTCAGACATTCCTCCTTTGTCTAAGCCTAAATGGGATGGGGAGTTGTTGCACTTCGCCCAGTTTTATTTATTTAAATCAATGTTTTTTTAAAATTTTAGAAACTTTTTAGAACTGATGGTTCACTTTCATTCACTTTTCTCTCTAATAGCGGTAATCCTAGCAGCAGGAATCATGTACTACTGCTATTGTAGAAGATCACGGTAAGCTCAGCTCTGTTCATTCTTAATGTTGGCAATAGGTTTAAAGCGGTATTTCTCAAGCATGGTCCCTTTTAAGATGTATGGACTTCAACTCCCAGAATTCCCCTGGGGTCTGGCTTCTCTAAATAAGACTCTATGGTTTCTGGAGCTTAATGGCTTTCTTTAACCGAGATTTTATTATTATTTTATTATTTATTTATTATTCAAACTTCTATACCGCCCTTCTCCTTTCGGACCCAGCCAAAATAAAAACATCTATACATAACTTTACAGTTAAAAATAGAGTTAAAATAATTAATAAATTTGGCCCGTAAGACAACATTTCTCAAACTGGGCCAATTTAAGATGGCTGGACTTCAACTCCCAGAATTCCCCCGGGGTCTGGCTTCTCTAGATAAGACTCTATGGTTTCTGAAGCTCATTGGCTTTATGACAGTGTTTCTCAACTAGGCCTCTTTAAGATGGCTAGACTTCAACTCCCAGAATTCCCCCGGGTCTGGCTTCTCTAGATAAGACTCTATGGTTTCTGAAGCTCATTGGCTTTATGACAGTGTTTCTCAACCTGGGCCACTTTAAGATGTATGGACTTCAACTCCCAGAATTCCCCCGGGTCTGGCTTCTCTAGATAAGACTCTATGGTTTCTGAAGCTCATTGGCTTTATGACAGTGTTTCTCAACCTTGGGCCTCTTTAAGATGTATGGACTTCAACTCCCAGAATTCCCCCGGGTCTGGCTTCTCTAGATAAGACTCTATGGTTTCTGAAGCTCATTGGCTTTATGACAGTGTTTCTCAACCTTGGGCCTCTTTAAGATGTATGGACTTCAACTCCCAGAATTCCCCCGGGTCTGGCTTCTCTAGATAAGACTCTATGGTTTCTGAAGCTCATTGGCTTTATGACAGTGTTTCTCAACTTTGGGCCTCTTTAAGATGGCTGGACTTCAACTCCCAGAATTCCCCCGGGTCTGGCTTCTCTAGATAAGTCTCTATGGTTTCTGAAGCTCATTGGCTTTATGACAGTGTTTCTCAACTTTGGGCCTCTTTAAGATGGCTGGACTTCAACTCCCAGAATTCCCCCGGGTCTGGCTTCTCTAGATAAGACTCTATGGTTTCTGAAGCTCATTGGCTTTATGACAGTGTTTCTCAACCTGGGCCACTTTAAGATGTATGGACTTCAACTCCCAGAATTCCCCCGGGTCTGGCTTCTCTAGATAAGACTCTATGGTTTCTGAAGCTCATTGGCTTTATGACAGTGTTTCTCAACTTTGGGCCTCTTTAAGATGGCTGGACTTCAACTCCCAGAATTCCCCCGGGTCTGGCTTCTCTAGATAAGACTCTATGGTTTCTGAAGCTCATTGGCTTTATGACAGTGTTTCTCAACTTTGGGCCTCTTTAAGATGGCTGGACTTCAACTCCCAGAATTCCCCCGGGTCTGGCTTCTCTAGATAAGACTCTATGGTTTCTGAAGCTCATTGGCTTTATGACAGTGTTTCTCAACTTTGGGCCTCTTTAAGATGGCTGGACTTCAACTCCCAGAATTCCCCCGGGTCTGGCTTCTCTAGATAAGACTCTATGGTTTCTGAAGCTCATTGGCTTTATGACAGTGTTTCTCAACTTTGGGCCTCTTTAAGATGGCTGGACTTCAACTCCCAGAATTCCCCCGGGTCTGGCTTCTCTAGATAAGACTCTATGGTTTCTGAAGCTCATTGGCTTTATGACAGTGTTTCTCAACTTTGGGCCTCTTTAAGATGGCTGGACTTCAACTCCCAGAATTCCCCCGGGTCTGGCTTCTCTAGATAAGACTCTATGGTTTCTGAAGCTCATTGGCTTTATGACAGTGTTTCTCAACTTTGGGCCTCTTTAAGATGGCTGGACTTCAACTCCCAGAATTCCCCAGCCAGCATGGCTGGCTGGGGAATTCTGGGAGTTGAAGTCCATGCTTCTTAAAGTGGCCACGCTTGAGAAAAATTGCTCAGTTTTTCCCAAACCCAGCTATATGGGGACCTTCCCTCAAATTCCCAGCCTGCATTTCTCCAGTCTGTGGGATTGAACTTGTAAAGAAATGGATTGAATTCTCTCAGCTCTGGTGCTTTTTTCCCCGTTGTGATGGCCCAGTTTTTCCAAAATCAGGGATCAGCTAGCCAGTTCCTCCGACTTTTGCCGTTTCAAAGTTGTAATCTATCTCCTCGAACCATTCCTGCCCCATTTTCTTCTTTCTGCAAATATATTGGAGCCTTTTCTAAAATAAGAGTTCTTCACCACTGCAATAATATATATTTTTTCCTAAAGAAAAATAAACTTACACGACAGAAAAAAGGGTTTTTGTTCCATGTATTTTTTTTCCCCCTAAAGAAAAATAAAAGCAGTGTTCAAACTTAGGCACAATAGACAAAAGGTTTCACATTTCTACCCTTTAAAGAATTTTATTTTATTTTAGGTTATATGCGTGTATAGCAAACAGGAACTGTATTTGTTACAAGGTAAAATTTAACGGAAATGCCTAAACCGGGAAAGCCACACCATGTCCAATGTTTTTAATTGTATTATTGATTTAAAAAACCTTTTTTTTTAAAAAAAAAAGAATTTTATTTTAGGCCAGGCTGTCCAGCCTTGGCCACTTGAAGATCTGTGGACTTCAATTCCCAGAATTCCAGCTGGGGAATTCTGGGAGCTGAAGTCCACAAGTCTTCAAGTTTCCAAGTTGGACACCCCTATGTTAAATTCTCACTGTAGTTTTACATTGTCACGTTCCAGTTAAAAGCAAGAGATCGTCCCAACAGCTACCCAAACTGCAAAATATAATAAAGAGATTAAATTTATTCATTGAGCCAGCTTTAAATATCTTACCTGTCTTTTGACTGCCACTGTCAGCGTCTTCTTGACGTAAAATTGCCAACTTTGTGTGAATTAATGTCCTTTGCATCCCACAGTCATCCTTGGAGGCAGCCCAGGGTCCCTTCTGTGGAAGTGATCCCAATGGATCCCATGGGATCCGAAGAAGGAAACCCAGCATTGGCCGGCGATTCTCCAGATCCAGGACCGGTTAACGAAGAAGATCCGATGCTAACGGGATTACCTCCACCGGTTGAGTGATCCTGCTGGGCAAACCATCGAAGTATCTACTAGCTCTGGTAAAGAAATCCTAAGCACGATGTCCAGAGTCAGGATGGACATAGTATCTGTCCATCTCCTGTTGCAAAGCCTTAGGAAGTAGGCCGTAAATCCCTTTGGGGCGCCTATACTTCTCCCCAACTTGTGGCGAGGAGAATCCAACAGGTGTATCTGTGTGAGAAGAAGCGGCACGTGAGAAGGGAGGAAGAAAAGAGAAGAACGTGTGGACGGGAGTTGGAAAGGACGAAGAAGCAATACCCTGGTATTACTTGGAGGCATACGTGGAGAAGAGAGGGTGAAGAAGAAGGGAGCGAGGGTAGCGGAAGCTTCACCCGCAGTCAGTGGAAGAGACGTGAGGTGAGCTGAAATATATCGTACATTGGGGTCCTTGCTACTCCGCTCTCTGAGCTTGGCGGTTTCCTAGCAGACGTCTGAAGACCCAGCTAGCTAACATCATCACTGCTAGAAGGGAGGGAGGCTGGTGGACAGGAGGAGGAAGAGGACTATGGGGTCCTTGGTGCTCTCTGAGGTGAGTGGTTTTCTTGCAGACATTTCATGACCCAACTAGGTAACACTATCAGTGCTAGAAGGGAGTGGCGTTACCGAGAGAAAGAGGAGGAGGAGGAGGAGGAAGAGGGGGTAGGGAGGAGAACTGTGGGGCCGTTGGTGCTCTCTGAGCTTGGTGGTTTTCTTGGAGACGTTTCATGACCCAACTAGGTAGCCTCATCCATACAAATAAATAAAGGACATATGTTGATCGTACGAGTGGGGTTGCCTCAGATTCAAGGAGACCTATAAAGCAGTGGTGCCCAACCGTTGCAGCTTTGCAGACCAGCGGGAGGGAGGGGTAGAGGGGATGGTTCCACAAGAGCGGCAGGCGAGCGCACACACAGGTCCATTTGCACGCGTGCGCGCCACTCACTGAAACAGAGCTGCACGCTTATTCGCCCGCCGTTTCCGTGGCCCAGTTCTAAACCGGCAATGGGCCGTGGGCCAAAGTTTGGGGACCCCTAGTATAAATGCTATCAGCGAAAAGCAAGAAAGAATTGGCTGTTCGAGAGAGACTATTAGTCCACATGGATTCAGATTTATTACCACTTTTCTGTTATGATCTAGGCCCAAGTAGTTATTACTAGACACAAATCAGTCCTAAACAAACCTATTTTATTAGAACAGCTGAGAATTACTTCATTCTCAGCTTAGTCCAAATTAATTCCAAAACAAGTTCTTCAGAAACAGTTTTTCAGCTTTATCACCAACCTTTGTCTTCTTTGGCACCCTTCCAAAGGCTTTTCTTGGCAAAACCCCAAGTTCAGAAGCAAGAGAAGCCGACAAGAAACAAATGTAGCAACGTTGCTTTCCTACAAAGAGCCCAAGAGCGCTGCTGCTCTTTTAAGCCTGGCCTTACTCCCGAGTCGTCCCTTTTGCTTTAGCTGCTCTTGCCTTCTGGCAGCTCTTCGCATGCATGCACTAGGAACAAGCTCCTCCTCTTCCTCTGAGGCTGACTCAGATTTATGACGGTCGCACTGTCCCTGGGTCACATGATCCCCTTTTGCGACCTTCTGACGAGACAAGTCCACGGGGAAAGCCAAATTCACTTAACAACTCAATTTACGACAAGAAGTCGTAAATTGGGGCAAAACTTACTTGACAAAGTAAGTCTTGCTTAGCGAAAGAAATTTTGGCCTCAATTATGGTCGTAAATTGAGGATTTATCTGTGTTTTCTGGGTTAAGCCCGTGGCAGCAAGACATCCGACCTCTATTTTAAGAAGAAAAATATCCCACTTGGGTCTCAAAAATCTGCCTTGGCAGGTTTCCTTCTGCAGAAGCACCAAAAAATTGCATCAATGACTTGAAATGTTCTTTTTATTTCTCAGGGGAGCGGCCAGACCTTGAGTCCAGAACATTCTCTTGCTCTGTGTCTTTCGGGGGTCCGAGTCTCCATCTTTCAGTTCCCAAGAAGCCAACAATTTCAAGTCATCTCAAGATGGATTTTTCCGGAGATCCAAGACCTCTGACTGTTACGCCAATTGGCAAGCAGGCAAGCTGACTTTCTGACTAAGTGGGACATTTAAAATGTCGCAGAGTCACGTACTTGGAGAAGGAGAACACAGGAACCTCTTTAAAACAAAAGTTTTTATTTTTTTATATTCAAACAACCAAACACTACACAATCAATTATCATAATTCATTTTATCCCCACCCAACCCCCCCCTCCCGCATTCCCCCCCCCCGACTTCCCAGAGCAAATACAGGATATAGCATTTAACAAACATAAGCTAAAATATGCTAACTATTACAGAATTCAAAACTCTCTCACCCTTGTTAACTCCCCTTTTAAAAATTATACTTCAACCTTCCTTTTATAAATTCTCTTATCACATTTCACATTTATAAAAAAAAAAGAGGAAAAAAAACCCAAAACCATAATCTTATTTTAAACATTTTAAAATCTCTTAATACATTAGCAGAACATTCTCCAAAATATAAGTTTCAAAACTTTCAAAAAGTTATCCATTCAATTTTAAATTATCCACCTTTAATACTTTAAAAGTACAATAAAATTCAGAAAGTTATCCAACTTTAATTAAATCTTTTAACAACATGAGACAATCTTCAAAATATGACCAGTCTTTCTTTCAACTCAGGAACCTCTTAACGCCCACAGAGAGAAGATTCAGTCCATAGAAACCTTTTTTAAAAAAATCTGTCAATCAAGGAGAAATAAAGTTAAAACGATTCACAGCCAGGAAGCTTGATCTCCAAAGCATTTGAAGGCAGAGGTGAGAAGCAACGGATGGAAACTCATCAAGGAGAGAAGCAACCTAGAACCAAGGAGAAATTTCCTGAACAATGAATCAGTGGAACTGCTTGCCACCAGAAGTTGTGGGTGCGCCATCCCTGGAGGTTTTTAAGAAGAGATTGGACCACCATTTGTCTGAAATACTATAGGATCTCCTGGCTGAGCAGGGGGTTGGACTAGAAGACCTCCAAGGTCCCTTCTGTTATCTAAGAGAGATTGTGGAGCTGTCTGGGGGTGGCATGGATCGGCGATGTGGTTGGATCCAGGAGGATCAGGAGCAAGCAGGATCAGAGAGCAATCTGGTGCTCTGCTGAGCAAAGTTTTCGGAGAAGGGATCAGAAGTCACAAGCACAGGATGGCTAAGATCTCGAAAATCCAGAAAATAGTTCTTTTTTGTGCGTTCTTAGGAAAGAAGAATCCATGAGTCCGAGGAGAAGGGAAGGAACTTAACACATAAGATACCATGAAAGCTCATTCAAAAATAATCTGTACAGGCCTGCCTGTGTATTCTTTGCTAAGTCAAGGATGTTTATATATTAAATCATCTCTGTAAACGGAGCAGAACTGGCCATATCTATCTGGAAAAACAATTCCCACTTTTCTTTCTCAGTAGTCCGTGGAAGATTTGGAGCAGATCCAGACACGGAGATGGGTTCATAGTGCACAAGGTAGTCTAATTTGAGGACGTGAAAGACAGGATTTGCATCCAGAACTCTATGCAGGAAATTAGAGCAGCGTTAGAAGCTGATCTGGGTTCGAGACCAGCACGCACATGCTTGCATCGAGGCGCCAGAATCCTCGATGCAGGTGGAGAAGGACGTAGGTGGAGAGGACGCCACAGTATAATGGCAACCAGATGATGTTCCAATGAGGGGGGGGTCCTTGGTGCTCTCTGAGTTTGGTTGTATTCTTGCAGACCTTTCATTACCCAACTAGGTTACATTATCAGTGCTGGGAGAGGATGGGGTTTTCAGAGAGGAGGACAACTGTGGGTTTCTTGATGCTTTCTAAGCTTGTTTTCCTGCAGACGTTTCATAACCCAACTAGGTTACATTATCAGTGCTAGAAGAGGATGGGGTTTTCAGAGAGGAGGAGAACTGTGGGTTTCTTGATGCTTTTCTAAGCTTGTTTTCCTGCAGACGTTTCATAACCCAACTAGGTTACATTATCAGTGCTGGGAGAGGATGGGGTTTTCAGAGAGGAGGAGAACTGTGGGTTTCTTGATGCTTTCTAAGCTTGTTTTCCTGCAGACGTTTCATAACCCAACTAGGTTACATTATCAGTGCTGGAAGGGAATGGGGTTTGCAAAGAGAGAGGATGGGAGAGATTGTTGTCTAATAGAGCTTTTTTTAAAAAAAAAATTAAGTGCATTTAATATTTTGAAGAATATAAGAGAACCAAAAAAATTGAAAATAAGAACAGTACGGGTATCGTAAAAAAAAGGCAAGAAACAGGATAGAGGTAGTCCTTGAGTTACGACCACAGTTGGGATAATGGATAATGGGACAAACCGTAAATTAGGTATTTTACTCCGAAATGTGCGACTGGGCTGTAGATTACTGAGCTGCCTGCACTTCAAAGGGTGGAAGAAAAATATTATTAGCTGTTGGACAAAAGCCAGGGAGAAAAGATAGAAACTCATTAAAGAAAGAGAAAAGATGGAAGGACACCAGGAGAAACATAAATACAGGAAGTCCTCGATTTATATCAGTTCATTGAGTGATGGTTTGAAGAGCGTGGCCTAGAGGTGGAGCTCTGGCCTCACAATCAGGAGGCTGTGAGTTCGATCCTAGGTACAGGCAGATATTTCTCTCTCTGGGCGCAATGAGAATATATCTGCTGAACAAAACTCCGCACTGGTGACAGGAAGGGCATCTGGCCAGTAAACACTCAGCTCCATTCAAGTTGCCCAGACTCAATTCCGCAAGGGATTTGGGGGTCGTTAAAAGAGGAGGAGGATTGAAGTTACAATGGCAAAAAAAGTGACACGACCATTTTTCATAGCTACGACCATTGCAGCCTCCCAATGGGTTATGTGATCAAAATTCAAGACGTCTGGCAACGGATTCGTAGCTATGACGGTCCTTGGGGGGGGGGTCACGCCATCTCCTTTTGCGACCTTCTTGCCAGCAAAGTCCATGGGGAACCCAGATTCACTGTAACAACCCTGTGACTCACTTAACAACGGCAACGATTCGGCTTAACCGCTGTGGCAAGGAAGGTCGAAAAATGGGGCAAAGCTCGCTTAACGGCTGTCTCGCTTAACCACAGATACGTTGGGCTCGATTGTGGTCGTAAATCGAGGACTCCCTGTAGGAGGAAAAGTGTCCAGAGGAGAGTGTAAAAACTGTAAATGGAGCGAAAGAAGCTGGAAGGAGGGATTGCAATCTGACATGGTGAAAAAGTATGTTTGAAATTGTACGCGACTGTTTATAGTTTTTGAAAGCCAGGGTTGTATGTATGTATTAAATTTGTAAATAGAGAGGAATGTATTAAATGTGTATGTATTAAATTTGTAAATAAAGAGGAGGAAAAAAAAGCTGCTGTCTCTGGGTTTATTTTATTTTGTTTTTGGCCACTCTCCCACATCGTCGTAAAAAGGAAAAATTCGGTTTATTTTGGAATAATGGAGAAGCATCAACATGGCTTTCTAATGAAGTAAATTCTCGTTTGTTGGGTGCTCGTCTCAAAACACACCCTCACACAACCTCACGCGCACCAGGGCCTTTGAAAATAAATCATTTATAAGGGGGAATTGAGAGGAAAAAGGGAATTAGAAGCACAGGGGATTGAGAGAGACTGGTATGTATGTATGTATGTATGTCTTTGGTTATTCTATGATCAGGCACGACCACGGACCAGAAGCCAGACCGCAGCTGCATCATTAGCCACTTTAAACCCCTCCAATCCATACATGAAGCAGACTGACACCCAACATGAAGAGATGGCACGGCCACGAACATGAAGCCAAACAACAGCAACACAGCTCACCAGTTCAAATCCCCCTGCTACTCAGACTAACCCAAGCACAACCAAGCCCCCACCTAAACAGAACACACACCCATCCAATCAGAGCACAGCCAACCCCCCATCCAATCAGAGCACAGCCAAACCCCCAACCAATCAGAACACACCTCCACCCAGTCAGAACACAGCCAAGCTCCCACCCAATCAGTTCACACCCCCACTGGCAGTTAAAAGGAAGAAACAGCTGTGATCACACACATTGCTCCTAGAAGCACGAAGCCAAAGACACCAGCCTGAAGATGACGAATGAGACTTCGTCGAAACGTTGCCAAGACACCTCCAATTTTACGTGGGAGAAAACCCGAATAACCAAAGACCTACATAGATAGATAGATAGATAGATAGATAGATAGATAGATAGATAGATAGATAGATAGATAGATAGATAGATAGATAGATAGATTCAAACAAGATATGAGAAAGATTCTAAATTATATGGTTTTTATATGGAAAAGACTGAGTTGGATGGGATACTCACAGGAACAGATGATAATTTAATAAAGTTTTATAGTTTTTTACTTAGTATTGAATTAGAGGAGGAGCAAGTAAAAGAAACAATGATAGCTTGGGGAAGAAATTTTGGATATTCAATTGATTTGGAAAAATGGCAACAACTATGGGAAAGGAACTATAAATTAACGATGTCCACTGCATATAAGGAAAATCAATATAAAATGTTTTATAGATGGTACATGCCACCTGAGAAATTAGCAAAAACGTTGAAAGATAAATCAGCCAAATGTTGGAAGTGTCATCAACTCCCAGGATCATATTATCATATGTGGTGGACATTTTGGAAGCCCAAAACTATTGGAGTAAAATTAAGACATGGTTGGAGGAAATGATACATCAGTGTATTGAATTTAAACCAGAGGTGTTCCTATTGGGTATCCTATCAGAAAAAAACGAGTAAGGAAAATGCTTATTTGATTATACATGTAATAACAGCTGCAAGGATTGTTTATGCACAAAATTGGAAAGCAGAGAAAATACCTTTGGAAGAAGAAGTAATAAAAAAAAATCCTAGACTGTGCTGAAATGAATAGATTGATGATAGAGTATTTTAAAATTTGGAATTATTTCTATTATTGGTTGGAGAAGAGATATAAATGATTATATAAGTATGTATAAATATGTGATGAGTAGAATATTATATTAGTGACAAATTGATACTATGGATTGGATAAGGATCAAGATCAAGATCAAAGAGATAATAAATATACAGAAGAAGAAAGAATTATGGAAGATAACACTGAGATGTCGCAGGGAAGAGATAATCGATGTATTAAATGTTTGTCTAAAAAATAAAAATTTTAAAAAGTAGGGGAAAAAAAGAAGAAAAGAAATCATTTGGACAGTGGCCCCCCCACCCTAGTGGTGAAATCCAATTTTTTTTACTACCGGTTCTGTAGGCGTGGCTTGGTGGGTGTGGTATGGCTTGCTGGGCGTGGCTTACTGGGCGTGGCAGGGGAAGGATACTGCAAAATCTCCATTCCCACCCCACTCTGGGGCCAGCCAGAGGTGGCATTTGCCGGTTCTCCAAACTACTCAAAATTTCCACTACCGGTTCTCCAGAACCTGTCAGAACTGGGGTGACGGCTCGCGTGCCATCAGATCGGGCACTGCATGCTACCTCTGGCATGCGTGCCATAGGTTCGCCATCACAGCCCTATACCATTTCAGACAAATGGTTGCCCAACCTCTTCTTAAAAACCTCCAGGGATGGAGCACCCACCAGTTCTGGAGGCAAGTCCTTTCCACTGGTTAATTGTTCTCATTGATGGGACATTTTTCCTTAATTCCAGGTTGCTTCTCTCCTTGATTGGCTTCCATCCGTTGCTTCTCACCCTACCTTCTGGTGCTTTAGAGAATAGCTTGACACACACATACCCCTCTTCTTTATGGGAGGGTCCACCTATTCTCCAAAGCACCTGAGGGTTGGACAAGAAGCAACAGATGGAAACCAATCAAGGTGAGAAGCAACCTGGAATTAAGGAGAAAGTTCCTGACAGTGAGAAGAATAAACCGGTGAAACTCCTTGCCACTTCTTGAGGTTCTCTTCGAAGATTGTATTGGGTTGGGAACAAGGGAGTGGGGTCTTCCTGGTCACCCCACTGCCAACCAAGTTAGGACGGTGTCTGCAAACTGTTGAACAAACCCACAATCTTGGCTTTGAGGAAGCTCCCGGTGGTCTCCCCTTCTCCGCCGAAGCCTCCGATCTCAGCTTCTTGGCTGGAAAAAAAAACAGGCGAAGAGAACTGAACAAACACTTGAAAAAGCCGAAGGATTTGGCCGGGTTGAAACAGCTCATATTGGTTTTATGCCAAAGCCATTTGTGTTGTGTTGTTGTGTCGCTTCATTTCGGCTCTAGATAAATGAACCGGCAAGCTGTTATGCCTCTGAGTAATACAGCTTTTGAGACAAGTAAGACTCCCAGAATTCCCCAGCCAGCGAAACATAGCCATAAAATAATTAACCACAGTTAGTCCTCAATTTAACAATCACAATTGAGCCCAGATTGTCTGTTGCTCAGCGATTGAATTTTGTCCGATTTTACGACTTTTCTTGCCCCTGCCGTGATGAAGGGCACTGCACTTATTAACTTAGTAACACGTCATTAAGTGAATCTGGCTTCCCCATTCACTTTGCTCCTCAGAAGGTCGCAAAAGGGGATCACTTGACCCCGGGCAACTGCGACGGTCATAAGTGTGAGAAAGCCACATCACTTAAAGAGCTGGGGCCAGAAAGATCATAAAACGAGGCAAAACTCACTTAACTGTCTCGCTTAGCGACATAAATTTTGGGCTCCATTCTGGTTGTTAAGTCGAGGACGACGTGGAGTTAACTCTTTTAACAAAATACATTTGATTATTTCTCTGTAAAAAAATAGGAAGAAAATATGGAGTCTGAAATATAACTCTTAAAAGTATTAAGAATTAATAGTATTCTTAATACGATTCTTTTAATGGAGAGAGGGGACCGAGAAGGCCAAAAGAATAGTCTTCATGAGGTCCCCTCAGCAGGGATGCAACCAAGAGTATCGTCTTTGTAAGCTGAGAGTTTGGCAGCCCCAAGTTGATATTGGCTGAGCTTGGAAAAAAAATCGGTGGGATCAGATCCAGCTCGCTGGGTGGGAAGAGGGGGTGCAAAACCCCAGGGCTCTAAAGGCAACTGAGAAGTTAAAAGGAAAACTGTCGAGGAAGGCTTCCGGGAGGCCTCCCAGAAATCAGCAGGAATCAAGCTGGACTTTGAAGTGTGTTTTAAAAATCTGCTCGACATGTAACTCTACAAAGAGATGGAGCAGTTCCAAAATAATTTTATGTCTGTGTAACACAATCTTCCCTTCTATATCTCTCTCCTGCCATCTAGTGGCCAATGGATTCTGAATTTGGTCCATGCAGTGTGTGTGTATATCTCATCCAGCCATCCACTCTATTATCTATATCTGTCTGTCTATCATCTATCTCTACCTATCGTCCATTCATCAATCCATCCATTCATCATCCATCCATCATCCATCTATCCATTCATTCATCCATCCATCCATTCACTGTTACCTATGTCTATCATCTATCTCTACCTATTATCTATCTATCTATCTATCTATCTATCTATCTATCTATCTATCTATCTATCTATCATCAATATCCATCCATCTATATCTATCTATCTATCTACATCCATCCATCCATCCATCTCTATCTATCAATATCCATCCATCCATCCGTCCATCCATCTATATCTATCTATCTATCTATCTATCCTATCTATCTATCAATCAATCATCTCTATCATCCGTCCATCCATCCAGATTTCATGAAGAAGGAAATCATCATACCATCGTGACTCCCATCCATTACTGGTTTACTTTTTTGATGGTCAGGTTCATTCATAATATTATAAAGCAAGCCCAGTCTCAGCTTGCAAAGCTTTCAAGTTGCCATGAGCAGGAGGGAGGCTCATGAATTAATTAGGGCATCTTTCGGAAACTTCACACCCAGTACATGTCCCACCGGAACAATTTTTATTACAAACACACTAAAGACAAAATGACTGCAAACGTGCGATCCATACTTCCTTCCTTCCTTCCTTCCTTCCTTCCTTCCTTCCTTCCTTCCTCCCTCCCTCCCTTCCTTCCTTCTTTTAAGAACTCAAAAGTCTTCAAGAAGGATGCGAACCATGGAGGGAACTTCAATGTTCTCTGGGGGACTGGCTGCGTCCTGCTCCATCGTGGGCAATTCTGTGAACTCTGCAATGGGCCCAAGTTCCCACACTTTGCAAAGAGGACATATTAACCCCTCGGGGGTTTTGTTGCCATCCGTCTGCCAGAAAGAAGTTGAGAGAGAGAGAGAGGGAGGGAGAGAGAGAGAGAGAGAGAGAGAGAGGTTAGCAAGACCACTAGCATTCATGGAACATGGCTCTAAATAGCATCGTCCTGATCTTTGAGTAGCTAAGAATATTTGTAGCTGAGGGTTAAACTGTGAAGCACCCTGACTTCTGCCCAGGAAGAATCCCTAAACCTGGTCAGGAGGCTGGAGCTGGAGCTGGCCGAGCAGAAGACGGCCTTCCAGCAGAGCCAGGAGGAGGTTCAAGAGCTGAGCCAAGAGTTGTCCCGGGCGAGAGCGGCCCAGGCCGAGCGAGAGCAGGAGAGGCAGGCCGAGGAGGTCAGGCACGCCCTGGAGGTGGCCGAGAAGAACCAGATGGTCGAGCTTCAGAAAGCAGAGCAGGACCTCCATACCAGTTACGAGGCTGTCCAAGCAGAGAACGTCCAGCTGCAGCAGAAGGCGGATGTGCCACCAGAGAGCCCGCCTGATGACGCTTCTGCCACGCAATTCAATTTTAATTGGTTTTAAATTTTATACATTTATGTGTTTTAATATGGCTGTTCACAGCCCTGAGTCCTTTGGGAGAAGGGCGGTATAGAAATCTAATAAACTTGAAACTTGCAAGGTCAAAGGAAAAAAACCATCTGTAAGGAAGCAGCGACGTCCTCCTGAAGGAATCAAAGTAACAGAAGAGAATATTTGTAGCTCAGGGTTGAAATGTGGGGTCCTTGGTTGCTCTCTGAGCTTGGTGGTTTTCTTGCAGACGTTTCATGACTCAACTGGGTAACATCATCAGTGCTAGAAGGGAGTGGGGTTTGCGGAATGGAGGAGGAGGAGAATTGTGTTTTCTTTGGTGGTCTCTGAGCTTGGTGGTGTTCTTGCAGACATTTCATGACCCAACTAGGTAACGTCATCAGTGCTAGAAGGGAGGGGCGTTGCCGAGACAAAGAGGAGAAGAAGAAAGGAAGGAAGAGGAGGAGGAGGGGGAGGAGAACTGCGGGGTCTTTGGTGGTCTCTGAACTTGGTGGTTTTCTTGCAGATGTTGCATCACCCAAAGTAGGTAACATCATCCGTGCTAGAAGAAAATAGGGTTTGCAGAGAGGGAGGAAGAGGAGGAGGAGGAAGAGCACAAGGTCCATTGGTTGAAGAATGTTCAATACAAAAAACTTTTAGGATATTAAAAAGTTAGATGGCTTGCTCTAACACCTGCTATAGAGCATGTTCTACAATTATTTGAGCCTCCCCATATTTTTTAAGTTTAGACAAATGTCCTAAAATCCTGGAATCGTTTTTCAATATTGAAATATCTGAGATATTAATGTATTTTGTACATAATCAAGCATCTATTTTTTTCACAAAACGATTCAAAAGATTGAAGGTGAACACATTTCAGCTACAGAAGTTAAGTCTTATTTTGAATGACTTTATCCTTCAATATAAAACTCGATTTGAAGAAAAATTTCTTCCTTTAGTTATAAAAAGAAAATTGTCAAAGTTTATCCAAGAAGTGCAGAATTTTTACCAAACATGTTTTCAATAGATCGAAAAATGGTCTGAAACAAACATCACAGGAAATAAGTTTTCAATGGTGTTTTTTGACTCCATCGCAAGTATATTGGAGAGATATTGATTCTTGTGTTGAGTTTTTATCTAAAGAAATGCCAGACATTAAAATAGACAGCAGTTGTCTCTTTGAAGAAATTAGAAGACTGAGTGTATTTTTAAATTCTGAAAAATTAATGCGATGGGAAAATAAACACGTTGAAATCGATAAAAGATGGGTGGAAATATTCAGCCATTTCAAAAATGAACATATTCCATGTGAAAATTTATTTATTCTTGTTCAATTTATATTGTGCTGCCCTGGAACTAATGCAGCAGTTGGAAGGGTTTTTTTTCCAATTGCTAATGATTTTTGGAAAAGTGAGAAATGGAGATTGAAATGTTGATATTCTAGCTGCAGCACTTGCCGTAAAATTCAATATGAAGGATATTCCTTGTTCAGATATTTCCAATATATTGTTAGAAGATGATACACTGACAAAACATATTCATTCAATGGAAAAGTACTCATTTAAATAATAATTAATAGGCATGTAAGTATAATTACAATATAAAATGTTATTGTTACAAATATTTTTATTATGCATTTATCATATTATAGTGTATTCTGTATTATTGTTGCAATGAATAAAATGTTTCTTTTATTTACAATATTTTTTTTCTTCAATTTATTTGTCCTCTTTCTCATTGTAAAAAAATTGGTCACCTTACTAGAAAGCCTGAGGGAGAGAAGAGCCTAAAAAAACTGAGGGCGAGAAGGGCCTAGAAAGCCTGAGGGACAGAAGGGCCTAGAAAGCCTGAGGGGGGCTAGAAAGCCTGAGGGACAGAAGGGCCTAGAAAGCCTGAGGGGGGCTAGAAAGCCTGAGGGACAGAAGGGCCTAGAAAGCCTGAGGGACAGAAGGGCCTAGAAAGCCTGAGGGGGGCTAGAAAGCCTGAGGGACAGAAGGGCCTAGAAAGCCTGAGGGGGGCTAGAAAGCCTGAGGGACAGAAGGGCCTAGAAAGCCTGAGGGGGGCTAGAAAGCCTGAGGGACAGAAGGGCCTAGAAAGCCTGAGAGGGCTAGAAAGCCTGAGGGACAGAAAGACCTAGAAAGCCTGAGGGAAAGAAGGGCCTAGAAAACCTGAGGGAGCGAAGGGGCTAGGAAGCCTGAGGTACAGAAGGGCCTAGAAAGCTTGAGGGAGAGAAGGGGGTAGAAAGCCTGAGGGACAGAAGGGCCTAGAAAGCCTGAGGGGGGCTAGAAAGCCTGCGGGAGCGAAGGGCCTAGAAAGCCTAAGGGACAGAAGGGCCTAGAAAGCTTGAGGGGGGCTAGAAAGCCTGAGGGAGAGAAGGGCCTAGAAAGCCTGAGGGGGGCTAGAAAGCCTGAGAGGGGCTAGAAAGCCTGAGGGAGGCGAAGGGGGTAGAAAGCCTGAGGGACAGAAGGGCCTAGAAAGCCTGAGGGGGGCTAGAAAGCCTGAGAGGGGCTAGAAAGCCTGAGGGAGGCGAAGGGGGTAGAAAGCCTGAGGGACAGAAGGGCCTAGAAAGCCTGAGGGGGGCTCGAAAGCCTGAGGGACAGAAGGGCCTAGAAAGCCTGAGGGGGGCTAGAAAGCCTGAGGGACAGAAGGGCCTAGAAAGCCTGAGGGGGGCTAGAAAGCCTGAGGGACAGAAGGGCCTAGAAAGCCTGAGGGGGGCTAGAAAGCCTGAGGGACAGAAAGACCTAGAAAGCCTGAGGGAAAGAAGGGCCTAGAAAACCTGAGGGAGCGAAGGGGCTAGGAAGCCTGAGGGACAGAAGGGCCTAGAAAGCTTGAGGGAGAGAAGGGGGGTAGAAAGCCTGAGGGACAGAAGGGCCTAGAAAGCCTGAGGGGGGCTCGAAAGCCTGAGGGACAGAAGGGCCTAGAAAGCCTGAGGGGGGCTAGAAAGCCTGAGGGACAGAAGGGCCTAGAAAGCCTGAGGGGGGCTAGAAAGCCTGAGGGACAGAAGGGCCTAGAAAGCCTGAGGGGGGCTAGAAAGCCTGAGGGACAGAAGGGCCTAGAAAGCCTGAGGGGGGCTAGAAAGCCTGAGGGACAGAAAGACCTAGAAAGCCTGAGGGAAAGAAGGGCCTAGAAAACCTGAGGGAGCGAAGGGGCTAGGAAGCCTGAGGTACAGAAGGGCCTAGAAAGCTTGAGGGAGAGAAGGGGGTAGAAAGCCTGAGGGACAGAAGGGCGTAGAAAGCCTGAGGGGGGCTAGAAAGCCTGCGGGAGCGAAGGGCCTAGAAAGCCTAAGGGACAGAAGGGCCTAGAAAGCTTGAGGGGGGCTAGAAAGCCTGAGGGAGAGAAGGGCCTAGAAAGCCTGAGGGGGGCTAGAAAGCCTGAGAGGGGCTAGAAAGCCTGAGGGAGGCGAAGGGGGTAGAAAGCCTGAGGGACAGAAGGGCCTAGAAAGCCTGAGGGGGGCTAGAAAGCCTGAGAGGGGCTAGAAAGCCTGAGGGAGGCGAAGGGGGTAGAAAGCCTGAGGGACAGAAGGGCCTAGAAAGCCTGAGAGGGGCTAGAAAGCCTGAGGGAGGCGAAAGGCCTAGAAAGCCTGAGGGGGGCTAGAAAGCCTGAGGGACAGAAAGACCTAGAAAGCCTGAGGGAAAGAAGGGCCTAGAAAACCTGAGGGAGCGAAGGGGCTAGGAAGCCTGAGGTACAGAAGGGCCTAGAAAGCTTGAGGGAGAGAAGGGGGTAGAAAGCCTGAGGGACAGAAGGGCCTAGAAAGCCTGAGGGGGGCTAGAAAGCCTGCGGGAGCGAAGGGCCTAGAAAGCCTAAGGGACAGAAGGGCCTAGAAAGCTTGAGGGGGGCTAGAAAGCCTGAGGGAGAGAAGGGCCTAGAAAGCCTGAGGGGGGCTAGAAAGCCTGAGAGGGGCTAGAAAGCCTGAGGGAGGCGAAGGGGGTAGAAAGCCTGAGGGACAGAAGGGCCTAGAAAGCCTGAGGGGGGCTAGAAAGCCTGAGAGGGGCTAGAAAGCCTGAGGGAGGCGAAGGGGCTAGAAAGCCTGAGGGACAGAAGGGCCTAGAAAGCCTGAGAGGGGCTAGAAAGCCTGAGGGAGGCGAAGGGCCTAGAAAGCCTGAGGGGGGGCTAGAAAGCTTGAGAGAGAGAAGGGGAGAGAAGAGGCCAATCGTAACTACTCATTAATTTTCAAACTGTGTCAATTTATCAAGCCCGATCACATAGTTTCGTAGCGGAGCACAGCTATTCAGCTAGTAATATTCTAAAGCAAGCCCAGTACACGTCCAGCCAAAACAATTTTTATTACAAACACACTAAAGACAAAATGACTGCAAACATCACTTTGTTCCTGAAGAACGAACGAGAAAGGGCGAAAGAGACATTGGAAAGAGACGGAGGGTTTCCTTTCTAGGCACAACAATTTGGGAAAAATTACCCTTTCCTTTTTGCAAAAAGTTTTTTTTAAAAAAAACAACTTCACTGTATAAAAAATGCAGCCCGGGGCCCTGGCGTTAGTGCAAGGCTGCTAGAATGGCTTAAATCTATAAAAACTTTGCAAGATATAAAAAAACTCAGATTTTTTTGGACTTTTAAGAGCACCAGCATTGAAACAGCCTCTCTCACAATGGAAGACCACGAAGAGAACCAGAAATAAAACTTTATATCCTTTCTATTGTTCTTTCAAGACACAGCATGGAAAGCCAGTGGGTGATAAGTGAGCCTAAAATCCCACCAGAATTCAAGGTCTGATCAGTTAAATCTACAGGCAGTCCTTGACTTAAAACGGTTCATTTAGTGACTGTTCAAAGTGGTGCGGTGGCCCGGAGGTGGAGCTCTCGCCTCACAATCAGGAGGCTGTGAGTTCAATCCTGCGTAGAGGCAGATATTTCTCCCTGGGCACAATGAGAATATATCTGCCGAACAAAACTCTGCATTGGCGACAGGAAGGGCATCCGACCAGTAAACACTCAGCTCCATTCAGTTGCCCCGACTCCATTCCTCAAGGGATTACGGGGTCGTTCAAAGAGGAAGATTTAGTGACTGTTCCAAGTTACAACGGCACTGACAAAAAAGTGATAATGATTGTTTTTCACACCGCACCGTTGCGGCATCTCAACGGTGACGTGATCAGAATTCAGATGCTTGGCAGCTGACTCATATTTATGACAGTCATAAGCGTCCCACAGTCATGTGACCCTCTTTGGTGATGTTCTGACAAGCAAAGCCCATGAGGAAGCCAGATTTCATTTTACTGAACAACGGCGGTGATTCACTTTACAACTCAGGAGAAAGAAGGGTCGTAAAAAGGGGTCAAAATTACTTAACATCTGTCTCACTCGGCAACAGAAATCTGGCATTCTGTCAGGGTGGTGAACTCTTTATCGAGTCCTTTTTTACCATTTTTTGCCTTGCTTTCTTTTTCTTGAAAAACGCCCAGTGCAATTTCTTTTCTTTTCTTTTTCCTTTTCTTTTTTGAGGAACTCAAAAGGCTTCGAGGAGGATGTGGACCATAGAGGGAACTTCAATGTTTTCTGGGGGGCTGGTTGTGTCCTGCTCCATCGTGGGCGATCCTGTGAGCTGTGCAATGGGTCCAAGTCTCCACACTGCGCAAGAAGGACAAAGTAATCCCTCGGGGATTCTGGTGCCGTCCGTCTGCCAGAAAGAAGAAGTTGAGAGAAGAGAGAGAAAAAAAAGTGAGGTTAGCAAGACCACCAGCATTCGTGGAACATGGCTCTAAATAGCATCGTCCTATTCCTGGAGTAGCTAAGAATATTTGTTGCTGAAGGTTAAACTGTGGGGTCCTTGATGGATTTCTTGCAGATGTTTCATGACCCAACTAGATAACGTCATGAGTGCTAGAAGGGAGGGGCGTTGCCGAGACAAAGAGGAAAAAAAGGAAGGAAGGAAGGAAGGGGAGAGGAGGAGAACTGCGGGGTCTTTGATGGTCTATGAGCTTGGTGGATTTCTTGCAGATGTTTCATGACCCAACTAGGAAACATCATCAGTGCTAGAAGGGAGTGGGGTTTTGCAAAGAGGAGGAGGAGGAGGAGGAGGAGGAAGAGCACAAGGTCCATTGGTTGAAGAAACTGTTCCTCTCCATAAGTTTCATCCAACGTTTTTCTCCCAGAACAACCACAAACGAAAGGAAGATAAGAAGGCGAGAAAGAAGCCCCTTCTTTGGGGCAGCCCCTTAAATACCGGAATGCTGCTATCGTGTCTCCCCTAGTCCTTCTTTTCTCTAGACTGGCCAAACCCAAATCCTGCAACCGTTCTTCCTATATTTTGGTCTCCAGGCCTTTCATCATTTCATAGTTGCTCTTCTCTGCCCTTTTTCCAAAGTCTCCACATCTTTTTTTTTGTAACGGGGTGACCAAAACTGGATGCAGCATTCCAGCTGTGGCCTTACTCGATTATATTCCTGAGTCAGTTGCTTACTAAGCCAAGATACGTACGTAAACAAAATTCATCCTTTCGGGGATTAGCAGAGAATCCGCCGGGATGGAATTGCAGCAGCCGTGCTCCGAACACCAGAGTGACATCTTCTTGCACACTTCCTCGGTTAATTCAAAGCGTACGTAGTATTCCTTGGGGGAAAAAAAACCAGAAGTGTTTAGCCAGCTTGGAAACCGAGAGGCTCCTTTCTGAGCGCTGGAATACAGGTAGTCCTCGACTTACGACCACAATTGAGCCCAAAATTTCTGTCGCTAAGCGAGACATTGGTTAATTGAGTTTTGCCCCCGTTTTATCACCTTCCTTGCCACGGTTGTTAAGTGAATCGCTGCAGTCGTTATGTTAGGAACACGGTTGTTAAGTGAATCTGGCTTGCCTGTTGACTTGGCTTGCCAGAAGGGGATCACGTGACCCCGGTCATAAATATGAGTCAGTCGCCAAAAGTCTGAATTTTGATCGCGTGAGCATGGGGTTGCCGGAATAGTTGTAAGTGTGAAAACAGGTCGTAAGTCATGTTTTTCAGTGCCGTTGTAACTTTGAACGGTCACTGAATGAAATGGTCATAAGTCAAGGACTGCCTGCATTGTGAATGGCTTTAACTCACCTTGGTGACTTTTAGGATATCGGCAAGAAATCTGGACATGACGAGACGCTTCTTGGCTCGAGTGACAGCGACGTACAGCAAATTCCACTCATCTTCCGGAATGGCTTCTGGGAGAGCTTAAGAAAAAAAGGGAAGGAGGGAAAAAATAGAGTTGAATGGGAATTCTTTGAATGGATCTGCTCCAAACACACATCTGAATTCTTCAGCACCAAGTGGTGCTCCATCCCAGCCACCAAGAAAGGGAGGTGTTCCATTGTTAATCAACAATTAGACATTGCTATCAGGGCTTCCCTAAAAAGGAGAGAAAGGAAGGGAGGGAAGGAGAATGGAAGGAAGGAAGGAAGGAAGGAAGGAAGGAAGGAAGGAAGGAAGGAAGGAAGGAAGGAAGGAAGGAAGGAAGGAAGGAAGGAAGGGGAAATAAAGGGGAAAAGAAAATGGAGGGAGGGAGGGTGAAATGAACAAAGGAAGGAAAGAAGGAGAAGGGAGGGAAGAGAGGAAAGGGAGAGAGGAAGGGAAGGAACACGGGAAGGAAGGAAGGGGAAGAAGAAAAAAGAAAGGGAGGGAAGAAGGTAAGAAGAAGGGGAAAGGTTGGGACTTAGCCCCAGCAAGGCTGGCTAAAATGTACCCAAACCTAAGCCCAAACTGCTGGAGATGTAACCAGTACCAAGGTACTTTCTTTCATGTCTGGTGACTATGTCCTGAAGCGAAAAAGTACTGGACAAAGATACGACGTTGGCTGCAAGACCTAATAAATTATCAAATTGAGCTAAATCCGGAAACATTTCTCCTGGGAATATCAAAAACTAAATTTGATTAAAAAAAATAAGATATCTAATCCTACATATATTAACAGCGGCAAGAATTGCGTTCGCGCAATATTGGAAGGAATGCAATTTACCACCAGAGAGACTGATCATCCAGAAAATATATGAATGTGCCGAAATGAAGATACTTATTACCCTAAAATTAAAAGAAAAAGATGATTCGGAATACTATGAGGTTTGGGGAAAATGGTATAGACAGTAGAAATAAAGAGAGGTAATATACACAAGGAAGTTGAGGATTTGACATTAAATGTATAAATATGTATATAATGTATATATTACATGAATTGTTAATCCAAAGTACACAAAAGAGCCTTGGTGGCGCAGCAGACTAAAGCGGTGTTAAGTAGCACCAGCTGCCTGCAATTACTGCAAGTTCAAATCTCACCAGGCTCAAGGTTGACTCAGCCTTCCATCCTTCCGAGGTAGGTAAAATGAGGACCCAGATTGTGGGGGCAATAAGCTGACTTTGTATAAAAAAGAACACCGCTTGGGGGGCCCCGAAAGCCCTACTAAGCAGGTATATACAAAAATACGAAGGCTATTGCTTAACGCATTGTAAGCCGCCCTGAGTCTCGGAGAAGGGCGGCATATAAATCAAACCAATAAATAAATAATAAATAAATAAAAATGACACTGTCTGTTTGACAATGTACTAGAGTTATGGAAAAGAAAAACTACAATAAAAATTACTTTTAAAAAAAAAGAAGAAGGGGAAAGAAAGGGGAGAGAAAGATGGAGGGTGGGAGGGAGGGAGAGGAAGGAAAGAGAAAGGGAAGGAAGGAAGAGGGGAACGGAGGGAGGAAAGAAGGTAGAAGATAAAAGGAGATGAGGAAGGAAAGAAGGAACATGATATAGAAGAGGGGAGGAAGGAAAGGAGGGAGGGAGGGAGGGGGAGGAAGGAAGGAACATGATAGAGATGGAAGGAAGGAAGGAAGGAAGGAAGGAAGGAAGGAAGGAAATTATACTCACCAGGTGGGTTCCGAGGAAACCTTCCAAGATAGGGCCATGTAAACGGGATGCTGACAAAGTCACCAGATATTTGGACGGTGTCAAATTCCAGCCCTTTGGCCTTGTGCACAGTCCCTAGGATGTAATCTAAAATACACCAAATTGTTGGAAATGCAATCATCAACATGGAACATATTTCCAAATGTGGTGGACATGTCCCAAAGCAAAGGCATATTGGTTAAAAATCCAAAAATGGTTAGAGGAAATGACAGTGGGAAAAATTGCTATGAAACCCGAACTATTTCTATTAGGAATTATAAAAGAGAAGATTAGGAAAGAAATTTATTATCTTATACTTCACATAATTATGGCCGCCAGAATTTCATTTGCACAAAATTGGAAACACAGATTTGCTCCAGCAAATACGATGATCATAAAAAAGGTGCTAGAATGAGCAGAAGCAGATAAATTAACAATGGAACTAAAAGACCGAGAGGAAACAATCTATTACGAGACATGGAATAGATGATATAGCTGGTTGGAGAAAGAATCCAAAATTAATGTATAAATGTAAGAGAAGATATTAGAGAGGAGCGAAATAGTTATTGTGTAATAGATAGGTATAAATTGTAGTGAATATAGAAATTAGTAAGTAATATATAAATGTATGTGTATATAGTTGGTTAAAAGATAAAATAGACATTATCAAAGATGCCGGTTTCGGAAAGCTGTAAAAATGTAACAAGAATGTTAAAGATGTAAATGTCGAATAAAAATTATTTAATAAAATTATTTAATAAAATAAAATAAAATAAAATAAAATAAAATAAAATAAAATAAAATAAAATAAAATAAAATAAAATAAAATAATAAAATAAAATAAAATAAAATAAAATAAAATAAAATAAAATAAAATAAAATAAAATAAAATAAAATACAGAGAGAGGAGAAGCCGTGAGACCCGTAACAGCTCATTTCTAAAGCTTTTCACGAGCAGCAGAGATCTCAAAGAAAGGGGGGCCTGGAAGCCTTCTCCAGCCTGAAGCTCCACAGGTGCTCAGAGTAAGAATGGGTCCATTCCATTCCCACTTTACTCTAAAGCGACCTGGACAGAGATTCAGTGGCCCTTCTGCTCTCTGAGCTCTTGCAGACCTTTCACAACCCAACTAGGTGACATCATCAGTGATAGAAGGGAGTGTGGGTATTTTGACCCGGCTCCCCAAACACGACAAATCCTCTGTACTTGAAGCAATGATTCCTTTATTAGGAGCGCCAGTAGCTCCGGCAAAAACAAATTCTCTCACCGCAAGCTAACAAGTCCGTCCATCCGGGAGATGAATAATTGTCTGCCCCCTCTATTCATCTCCGCCCCCTGCCTTGTATCCCCAGAGCTACAGTGGGGCTTCACTAGCAGTGGTGGCTCTTCCGTCCCGAGGACCGGCCCATAGATTTCCACTGCTCTCCTCTCCTCTGCCTTCTGTGCATCTGTGTGTCAAGCACTGGACTCAGCTGTTCCTCCTCCTCCTCATCAGCCACTTCAGACCAGTTGGCTGGTGTGCGCACATGTGCGCTGGAGCTGAGCTAGGGCAACACTCATTTGTCCACCAATATGTCTCCGCGTGCCACCTGTGGCCCCCGTGCCACAGGTTCGCCCTCACGGTTATAGGCAGACAATAATAAAGTAGCTAGTTTGAATTCTATATATGTGGATCTGGTTGTTCGCGCATGCTATTTACCTGCATCTTCTGGATGCCAAACATGGCACTGGCGTATCCTGTTTACCAGCTCCGGAATACGTTCCCGGTATTTCTCCACAATTCCAATTTTTATTTCCAGTTGTTTGTCTTCTGATTTTTCCGCATAGTCTTTGATGCTGGCCAAACCCTTCTCAACCCACCTCTTGATGAAGAAATCCTTTACCTCGAGTTTCACTAGGAAGATCAAACAAGAGAATTTGTCTTTTGAAAAAGAGGCAGCTGGACTTTCTGTTTTTTTTTTTCTTTTGAAGACGTTTCGCTTCTCATCCGAGAAGCTTCTTCAGCTCTGACTGGATGGTGGGGAACGGAAAGATTTATATTCCTTGCAGACAGCTGGTCATTTGCATCCTTTTAGGGAGACGTTGAGGCCACTTGGAGGTTGATCTCTGACCTCCTTCCAACCTCCAAGTGGCCTCAACGACTCTCGGAGAGAGTGCTAATCCCAGGTGAAATTATAAAGTTATTTATAAATTATAAACAATTTCCTTGTGCTTCATGATAGAATAAGAATAGGAATGGGAATGGGAATGGGAATGGGAATGGGAATGGGAATAGGAATGGAGTGGAGTGGAGTGGAGTGGAGTGGAGTGGAGTGGAGTGGAATGGAATGGAATGGAATAGAATAGAATAGAATAGAATAGAATAGAATAGAATAGAATAGAATAGAATAGAATAGAATAGAATAGAATAGAATAGAATAGAATAGAAAATATGGAATGGAATGGAATGGAGTGGAGTGGAGTGGAAGGGGAGAAGAGAAGAGAAGAGAAACAGAAATAAGAATAGAACAGAACAGAACAGAACAGAACAGAACAGAACAAGAGAATGGAAATGGAATGGAATGGAATGGAATGGAGTGGAATGGAATGGAATGGAATGGAATGGAATGGAATAGAATAGAATAGAATAGAATAGAATAGAATAGAATAGAATAGAATAGAATAGAATAGAATAGAATAGAATAGAATAGAATAGAATAAATAACTTTACTGTCACTTTGAATGTACCCTAATCGGCATACATCAAAATGAAATTTCATTGCTCTCAAAGGATCAGAGAATGGAGAAGAGAAAGTGCCACCTTGATTGGTATAAACAGAGCTCATATTTTACACCCGGCAGTTGTAGGAATTCTTCCGTAATGTCTTCTTGATTTTCTATACTGGTAGTCCTCGGCTTACGACCCCAATTGAGCCCAATATTGCTGTTGCAAAGTGAGACATTTGTTAAGTGAGTTTTGCCCCGTTTTACGACCCTTCTTGTCACTGTTGTTAAGTGAATCACTGCAGGGGGTTGTAAATGACTGAGCCATTTGAGACTCTTACTACATATGACCATAGTAGCCAGGCTCCATCACAGTCGTATGCTGAGGACTACCTTTACACAATTTGCACGACTACAAAAATGCCGGTTGAGAGAACTCACGTTCAGGATGAAGCAGCTTCCAGAGGTCATGAATCTTCTCAAGGCCAAAGGCTTTAAGACCCTAATTAAAAGGAGACAACAAAAACAATATCAAGTAGAGCCCTGTGAGATGGGAGTTGTAGTCCAATCCACAGTTGTAATTATCTGTCTATATTTTGGGGCTCTTTAATGTACTTCAAATAGTCAGATGGGTCTGCAGAATTCAGTATGTTTGCAACAGGCTGCAAAACATAGCAATCTTTCAGTATTGAAAGGGTTATCACAGAGGGAGAGGTTGTCAGGAGAGGGGGAGGGAGAGAAGGAAGGAGGGAGGGAGGAAAGAAAGCAAGAAGGAAAAAGGGGAAGGGAGGAAGAAAGGAGAAAGAAAAAAGGTAAAATGGAAGGAAGGAAGGAAGAAAAGAAGGAAGGAAAAAGAGTGAGGGAGGAAGGAAAGAGAAAGGAGGAAGGAAAAAGGGTGAAATGGAAGGAAGGGAGGAAGGAAAGAAGGAAGGGAAAAAAGAAGGGAGGGGGAGGGAGGGAGGAAGGAGAAAGAAAGAAAAAAGGTGGAATGGAAGGAAGGAGGGAGGGAGGAAAGCAAAGAGGAAGGGGAAGAGAGGAAGGAAGAGGAAAAAGGAGGAAGGAAAAAGTGAATTGGAAAGAAAGAGGGAGGGAAGAAGGGAAGGAGAAAGGGAAGAAGAAAAGGAAAAAGGGAGGGGCATGGCAGAAGGAAGGAGAAAGAAGGAAAAAAGGTGAAATGGAAGGAAGGAGGGAGGGAGGAAGGAAGGAGAAAGGAGGAAAGAAAAGGCGAAAGGGGAGGGAGGGAGGACAGATGGGAGGGAGAGCGGAAGGAAGAAGGGAAGAAGAGAGGGAGAAAAGGAAGGAGGGAGGAAGAAATCCCTATTCTACCTTTCCTGGGCCTTCTCACACTCACCCCCAGCAAGTGTATCTTAGCAGGTGAGTTTCCACCTGTAACGTTCACCGCATCCTCAAAGACGGTTTGGTTGTTCCGGGATAAGCGAGCCACCTTCCCCTCCACGCCGACCCCACTGACGTCACCTGTGGAAAACAGAGCAGCGTGTCAGTCCCATTTAGCAATTCTTACTGGAGCGATAAAAAGGACGACTGGCTGGAAACACTCACTTTCCTGGTTGTTTCCCACCAGGGTTTTATTCCCGACTTTCTTGCAAACATCCAGAAGGGTCGCGCCAACGTAAGCTATTTCGGAGCCAAAGCGAAAACTCTGGGGAAGAAGAAAAGGATCCTTCAATGAGGTTAGAACTGGATCCGGTAATAGATGTGCCATTTGCTGGGCTTTCTTCCCCCTAAGCTATGGCTGGTTCTCATCCCTAAGGTGGGACTAGAACTCACCGTCTCCTGGTGATCGGCTCAAAGTCACCTTTTATTTATTTTATTTTAATTTATTTTATTTTATATTGGATTTCTATACCGCCCTTCTCCCTGAGGACTCAGGGCGGTGTACAGCCAGATTAAAAAACATGCAGAACAAATATTAAAAACAATTAAAAGATATATAAATTTGGCCCAATTAAAACTCATTTACCAATTAAAAACGTTTAAAACATTTAAAAACAGTTAAAAATTTCATCTTAAGCCAGCCCGGCTTGTTTAAATAAATGGGTTTTAAGGGCGCGACGGAAGGCACTGAGGTCTTGGATTCTCCTTATCTCTGGGGGGAGCTGATTCCAGAGGGTGGGAGCCCCCACAGAGAAGGCCCTCCCCCTGGGGGTCACCAGCCTACATTGTTTGGCTGATGGCACCCTGAGGAGGCCCTCTCTGTGGGAGCGCACGGGTCGATGGGAGGTCGTTGGTAGCAGCAGGCGGTCTCGAAGATAGCTAGGCCCTATGCCATGGAGCGCTTTAAAGGTGATAACCAACACCTTGAAGCGCACCCGGAAGACCACTGGGAGCCAGTGCAGCTCGCGCAGGAGCGGTGTTACATGGGAGCGCCATGCTGCTCCCGTCACTACCCGCGCTGCTGCGTTCTGGACCAGCTGGAGCCTCCGGGTGCTCCTCAAGGGGAGCCCCATGTAGAGAGCGTTGCAATAGTCAAGGCGAGAGGTGACGAGGGCATGAGTGACTGTGCACAGGGAATCCCGATCAAGAAAGGGCCGCAACTGGCGAATCAGGCGAACCTGACAAAAGGTCCCCCTGGTTACAGCCGTCAGATGTTCCTCCAAGGACAGCTGCCTATCCAGGAGGACTCCCAGATTGCGAGCCCTCTCTGTGGGGGCCAATGACTCGCCCCCAATAGTCAGTGATGGAGTCAACTGACTATATCGGGATGCCGGGAGCCACAGCCACTCAGTCTTGGAAGGGTTGAGCTTGAGCCTGTTCCTCCCCATCCAGACCCGTACAGCCTCCAGGCACCGGGACATCACTTCAAGGGCATTGTTGGGGTGGCCTGGGGTGGAGATGTACAGCTGGGTGTCATCAGCGTACTGGTGGTATCTCACCCCAAAGCCACGGATGATCTCACCCAGCGGCTTCACATAAATGTTGAACAGAAGGGGCGAGAGGACCGATCCCTGCGGCACTCCACATATAAGAGGCCTCGAGGTCGACCTCTGCCCCCCTGCCAACACGAACTGCGACCGGTCGGAGAGAAAGGAGGAGAACCACCGCAACACGGTGCCTCCCACCCCCAACTCTTCCAGCCGGTGCAGCATGATACCATGGTCGATGGTATCAAAAGCCGCTGAGAGGTCTAACAGGACCAGAACAGAGGAACAACCCCTGTCCCGAGCCCTCCAGAGATCATCAACCAGCGCGACCAATGCCGTTTCTGTGCTGTGCCCAGACCTGAAACCCGACTGGAACGGATCTAGATAAGATGTTTCCTCCAGGAATTGCGGAAACCTAGCCGGCTTTCATGCCTAAGGCAGAACTAGAACTCACCGTCTCCTGGTGATCAGCCCAAAGTCACCTAGCCGGCTTTCATGCCTAAGGTGGGACTAGAACTCACCGTCTCCTGGTGATCGGCTCAAAGTCACCCAGCCAGCTTTCCTGCCTAAGGCAGAACTAGAACTCACCACCTCCTGGTGATCAGCCCAAAGTCATCCAGCCAGCTTTCATGCCTAAAGTGGGACTAGAACTCACTGTCTCCTGGTGATCAGCCCAAAGTCACCTAGCCGGCTTTCTTGCCTAAGGCGGGACTAGAACTGGAGTGGACTCACAATGAGATCCATGAATTTCTAGGAATCTTCTGGATTGAATTGCGTATCTTCTCCAAAGGGAATTATGAGATTGCTTTCAATTGGAACTAGAGAAGATCACAATTTAGATCCATGAATCACTAAGAATTGAATCCTCCGGGCTCTTCGATCTACAGCTGACTCATAACTCCCAGTCAAACATCTCAGCTCGCCTGCCCTTCTTCCTCGGCTTACCTGCGTCAGGTAGAAGATGCGGCTGTGGGGCACGTTCAAAAGTGAGTTGACAGCACCTCGGAAGGTGTAGATCTGTTGGTGTGGATCTCCTACCAAGATCACCCCACACGTTTGCGAGAGGACAATGTCCATAACCGCTAGAGAAAGGGGGAAAAGAAGAGATCTTTAGAAGCTCAGTGTGGAATGGAGACCAACGTTCTCACAGGAACAAGACCCTCAAAAAGAGACAGTGGCTTTAATGAGCCATGGATTTTAATCTTTACCATAAATGATCGGAACTGGAATTTCCAAAGCAGGAAAGAAATCTAGAGGAAATTGCACCCCTCTACTCCAAAACTCAAGGGACGTGCTGGCTCAGTGGCTAAGATGCTGAACTTGTCGATCGAAAGGTTGGCAGTTCAGCGGTTCGAATCCCTCGCGCCGCGTAACGGGGTGAGCTCCCATTCCTTGTCCCAGCTTCTGCCAACCTAGCAGTTCGAAAGCAGGTAAAAAATGCAAGTAGAAAAAATAGGGACCACCTTTGGTGGGAAGGTAAGAGCGTTCCGTGCGCCTTTGGCGTTGAGTCATGCTGGCCACATGACCACGGAGACGTCTTCGGACAGCGCTGGCTCTTCGGCTTTGAAACAGAGATGAGCACTGCCCCCTAGAGTCGGGAACGACTAGCACATATGTGCGAGGGGAACCTTTACCTTACTCCAAAACTCACCAATCATGAATCTTACAGAGCTTTCCATAATACAGGGGTGTTAAACTCAAGGCCCTTCCTCCTCCTTCTCCTCCTCTTCCTCCTCCTCCTTCTCCTCCTCCTCCTCTTCCTCCTCCTCCTTCTCCTCCTCTTCCTCCTCCTCCTTCTCTTCTTCCTCCTCCTCCTCCTTCTCCTCCTCCTCTTCCTCCTCCTTCTCCTCCTCCTCTTCCTCCTCCTTCTTCTCTTCCTCCTCCTCCTCCTCCTCCTCCTCCTCCTCTTCCTCCTCCTTCTTCTCTTCCTCCTCCTCCTCCTCCTTCTCCTCCTCCTCTTCCTCCTCCTTCTCCTCCTCCTCTTCCTCCTCCTCCTTCTCCTCTTCTTCCTCCTCCTCCTCCTTCTCCTCCTCCTCTTCCTCCTCCTTCTTCTCTTCCTCCTCCTCCTCCTCCTTCTCCTCCTCCTCCTTCTCCTCTTCCTCCTCCTTCTTCTCTTCCTCTGGCAGCCAAAATGGGGCACTGTTTTCGGCCTGGATGGCCTCCTGTAGCACTCTGCCAGCCAAAAAAGAGTGGGGGGTGCAAGGGCCTCCTGTGCCCCGTTTTGGTTGGCAGGGTGTTGTAGGAGGCCGTCCAGGCCGAAGAAATCCAGTTTGACACCCTTGCCCTAATATTAGATCACAGTTTCTCAATGTTGGCAAGTTGAAGGTATGTGGACTTCAATTCCCAGAATTCCCCAGCCGGCCAGAGCCCTTCCTTTAGACTTGTCTCCTCTGCAAAAGGGGTCTTAAGAATTATTTCTCTGCCAAAAGACCAACCCAACCATGACAGGTCCAATCCTCATCTTACGACCACAACCGAGCACAAAATTTCCACTGCTAAGCAAGACCGTTGTTAAGTGAATCCCTGCAGTTATTAAGTTAGGCACACGGTTGTTCAGCAAATCTGGCTTCTCCATTGCTTGTCAGGAGGACGCAAAAGGGGATCACATGACCCCTCCCCCCCTTGGGATATTGGCGACTGTCATGAGTCAGTTGCCAAGCGTCTGAATTTCGATCGTGTGACCACGGGGATGCTGCAACGGTCGTAAGTTTGAAAAACGGTCATGAGTCACTTTTTTTTTCAGTCCTTGTGAAACGTGGAATGATCACTAAACGAATTGTTGTAAGTCGAACATTTATTGCAAGTTTAAGCTCTCTACAAGAATCTGACCAACTCACAGTCAAGGGAAATGAGCGGGAGATAAGGCCTCTAGTTGGACTTCCGGTTTGGCGTCGCGGCGAGACAGTCGGAGAAATAGTGGGCTCTGATGAGCGCCGCGAAAACCCCGGCTGCCGAACCGCTGCCGATGGGTCTTCGGACCAGAACCGTCCTGTAGGGACAGGGAAGAAAGAGGGGTGCCTCGGACGACCAAGAGGAACAAGCAAGTTCCTCGGAGGTCAGAGGGAACCCTCTGTGAGTCGGCAGCGGGGGATGGCAGCCATGGTGGCTACCACGAAGCTGGGACAACCGGGCTGAGAGATGTGCAGGAGGAAAGTGAATTGAAACGGAGCTCTTTGAAGCCGGGTGAGTGACAACCAACCCAGGCTTGTAACAACGCTTAGAGCAATTTTTTTAAGCCATAAAACAGCGGCTGTACAACAAAGGGGCAATGGAAAGGTTAAAATGTAACTTTAAAGAAGGCCTCTAGTTCTCGACTTACAACAGTTTACTTAGTGACCATTCAAAGTTACAACCACACTGAAAAAAGTTACTTATGACCGTTTTTCACACTTACGACTGTTGCAGCATCCCGAGGTCACATGATTTACATTCGGATGCTTGACAACTGACTCACATTTATGACGGTCAGTGTCCCCGAGTCACGTGATCACTCTTTGCAGCCTTCTGACAAGCGAGGTCAACGGGGAAACCAGATTCACTTAACAACTGGGTGACTAACTTAACAAACTGCAATGATTCACTTAACAAGCATGGCCGAAAAAGTCATAAAATGGGGCAAAACTCACTTAAATAATTTTCACACTTAGCAAAACATAAATTTTGGACTCAGTTGCGGTCGTAAGTCGAGGACTACCTGTACTTGAAAAACTGAACCCAGAATCTACACCTTCACTCACCGGGGGTGCAATCTTGGGCCTCATCCACCAAGATGGCGTCGTAGTTGGAAAGAGAAGGCTTCTGGAGTTGCCAAAGTTTCAAGTAACCTAAAAGACACAAGACATTCAAATCAGTGTACAATAAAACAACATTGTATGATTTTGGGTTCTTGGGCTCCTGCAGAATCACAGCTCACGATTATTTTAAAAAGGAAGCACTATAATTTTCTTTTAATACAGCGTTCCCCAACCTTGGCCACTTTTAAGATGTGTGGACTACCTATAACAATTGTAATAATTTGAATATTTTCAATAATACATTCAATTAAGCAAAAAGAAAAGAAAATTGAAATGATATAGGATTATGATTTACTAGATAAAACTCATGTAACTGGTTTTTATATAAATGGTATTGTTAAATAGACAGAATTTAGGGAAATAATTGTGAATTGTATTATGTTGTGTTATTTGAACTAAGCACTCTATTTAAACCTCAAATTGGTATATTTTCAAGATTAGAGATAAGATTTAAATCTGAGGAAGTAACAATTAAATAAAGATTTAATGAATATTATATGAAGTAATAATACAATGTAAGGAAGTTTTAGAAATGGAAATAAGATTTAGAAATATAAACATGTTTGAACTGTATTGTTAATAGTGAGTATTTAGGGTAAGAATTGTGAAATGTAGTATGAGGTATTAATTGAATCAAGATTTAAAGTGGATTAATAGAAGGGTAATTGCTTTGATCAAGTTAATATGAGTTAGCTTTTTATAAGATGGTAATAGTTGAGATATGTGATAAGTATTATGGCAAAAATAGAATATATAAAATTTTGTTAAAGATGAGCAAAAAGTTGAACAAATTTATGACCGGATCAATGCTCTGTTCTGAAAAGATGTATTGTATGTTTATTTGTGCATTTTAAAAAAAAATTAAAAAAAAAATTAAAAAAAGGATGTGTGGACTTCCAACTCCCGACATGCTGGCTGGGGAATTCTGGGAATTGAAGTCAACAAGTCTTAAAGTGGCCAAGGCAAGATTAGAACTCACCGTCTCCTGTTGATTGGCCCAAAGTCCTCCAACCAGCTTTCATTTAATGTGGAACTAGAACTCACTGTCTCCAGGTGATTGGCCCAAAGTTACCTAGCTGCCTTTCATGCCTAAGGCAGGACTAGAACTCACTAAGTCGTCCAGCCAGCTTTCATGTTAACGTGGAACTAGAACTCACTGTCTCCGGGTGATTGGCCCAAAGTCACCTAGCTGCCTTTCAGGTTAAGGTGGAACTAGAATTCACTGTCTCCTGTTGATTGGCCCAAAGTCACTGAACTGGCTTTCATGCTTTAAGGCGGGACTAGAACTCACTGTCTCTTGGTGATTGGCCCAAAGTCCTCCAGCCAGCTTTCATGTTAATGTGGAACTAGAACTCACCGTCTCCTGTTGATTGGCCCAAAGTCACTGAACTGGCTTTCATGCTTTAAGGCGGGACTAGAACTCACCTTCTCTTGGTGATTGGCCCAAAGTCCTCCAGCCAGCTTTCATGTTAATGTGGAACTAGAACTCACTGTCTCCTGTTGATTGGCCCAAAGTCACTGAACTGGCTTTCATGCTTTAAGGCGGGACTAGAACTCACCGTCTCTTGGTGATTGGCCCAAAATCCTCCAGCCAGCTTTCATGTTAAGGTGGAACTAGAACTCACTGTCTCCAGGTGATTGGCCCAAAGTCACCTAGCTGCCTTTCAAGCCTAAGGCAGGACTAGAACTCACTAACTCCAAGTGATTGGCCCAAGTCCTCCAGCCAGCTTTCATGTTAAGGCGGAACTAGAACTCACCGTCTCCTGGTGATTGGTCCAAAGTCACCCAGCTGGCTTTATACGTAACGTAGGACTAGAATTTCCCTCCATGAAGAAAATCACCCCTTTATTCTTATTTTTTTTTCTTCCTGTTTCTTCAGCAAAGCTAAATGCCCCCAACCTTCCCTCAAATATTCCACTTACCGTCGTGCGTCATTCTGTGTGCCACCTCCTCGGTTGGGCCCAGCTCTTTCATCTTGGCCCATATTTGTTTCGCTTCTTCGACAATGATCTAGAAAGCAAAAGCTGGTAAGAGGATCTTGCTGGTGAAAAGATTCAGATCCAGAGTTTTCTCATCTAGGCTGCCCAGAGATCTTGAAAGGAGAAGGAAGGTCTGGATCTACAGCTAGTCCTCGACTTACGACCACAATGGCTAAGCAACACAGTTGTTAAGTGAGTTTTGCCCCATTTTACGACCATTCTCGGCACAGTCGTTAAGTGAATCGCTGCTGTTGTTAAGTGAGTCACATGGTTGTTAAGTGAATCTGGCTGTCCCCATGGACTTTGCTGGTCAGAAGGTCGCAAAAGACACCAGGGTACTGCAACCGTCATAAATATAGTCCCTGACTTACGACCACACTAGAGAACAACATTTCTGTTGTTAAGCGAGACAGTTCTTAAGTGAAGTTTGCCCCATGTTGCAACCTTTCTTGCTGTTAAGCAAATCACTGCAGAAGTTAAGTAAGGAACAAGGTTGTTAAGTGAATCTAGCTTCCCAATTTTCCTTGCCAGAAGGTCGCAAAAGGAGGATCTCCCGTGACCTCAGGAACTGTCATAAATACGAGTCAGTTGCTGGTTTTGATCAAATGACTCTGGGGATGCTGCAACGGTTTGTCAGTGTGAAAAACTGGCCGTAACTCGCTTTTTTGCTGTGCCATTGTAACTTTGAAGCGTCACTAAGTGAGCTGTGGTAATTCGAGGACGTCCTGGACATGCTTAGATGTGAAGGGTCTGAATTTGGAATCGCGTGACCAACGGGGATGCTGCAAACGATCATAAGCGTGAAAAAAAATGATCCCGTCCTTTTTTTCAGGGCCGTTAATAACTTTCGAATGGTCGCTAAACGAATGCTCGTAAGTCGAGGATTAACTGTCCCTGGTCCCGAGAACCAAACACTCACGTGTTTTTCGTGTTCCTCCACAAGAACTTTTTGTCCACGGTTGTTCTTGCACCAAATCGGCGTGTGTTCCACGGTGATGGCCACATCCGCCGAAGCGAAAAAGGCAGCGAGGGTCTGAACGACCGTCTTGGCTCTGATGAACGGAGACTGGCCCTGGCGATTGGAGAGGACAAAGCTGACCAGGTAGGAGGTCAGCGAGCCCAGGTTAAGCTTCCGTCCGTAACTGCAGCAGAATGAAAGAGGGAAGGTGGAATTAATCATCATCTTCTTTTAACGAGCTCATAATCCCTTGTATCGGGGTGGAGTGTGAGCGACTGAACGGAGCTGAGTATTTACTGGCCGGATGCCCTTCTTGTTGCTAATACGGAGTTTTATTCATCTATATCTATATTTTCATTGTGCCCCTCTCTAGGATTGAATTCACAGCCTTCTGATTGGGAGGCCATGTTCTGTCCCCGTCCCCACACACACACAAACAGCCAGCCGGGGGTTAAAGAAGTACTCGGCACACGTAAGGTTCGTTATCAGGAACTTGGCAGCAATACGATAACCGTCTGCCAAGCGCTTTACTACAAGAAGAGGGAGTGTTCCTTCACCAGATAACACCAACGGATACACACAGTTTTCAAAACAGTCCAGCTCAAACATGAAACCTTCAGCAGATTTAGGCGTTGTACAAAGTGACTAGCCAGAAGTTAGCTTTGTCCGTCACAGAGTCTACATGGCCACCACACTCTCTTATATAGCCTGTGGGGTGTGGTCCAGTGACTCAGCTTAATCCCTGGCATGCCTCCTCATCTGCTGCAAACGTTTATCTCGCCTTCGTTGGCGTGGATCCAGGAACGACTTATCTCCCTCATCGCTGTCCTCGGAGACACCTGGCTCCTGGTCAATCTCCTCTCCCTCGGCAGACACCTGAGGCATTGCCAGAGAGGAGGGGCCTGGAGAGGGAGGCCTGGCCGGCTCCTCTCCTTCATGTTCGGAGCCTTCTTCCTCCGATAAGATGGGCTCAGGGGTCGGAGCCACAACAGGCCAGAGCTCCACCTTTAGGCCACTAGACCGGAAGGTGGAATTAATCCTGATGTTAAATCTCTGCTTATTTGGGTGCGGATTGCTGACAACGAGCTTGTAGGACACATCCAGGCTGAGCCTGAAGGAGGGCTCAAATGCGTCATAAGTCATGAGTCCCTGCGTGCCCGCAAGAGATCTAAAAAAGATGTCGAGAGTCTGGAAAGAGTGCAGAGAAGATTAACCAAGAGGATTAAGGGACGGGAGGCTAAAACATACGATGAACGGTTGAAGGAACTGGGCCTGGCTAGTCTAGAGAAGAGAAGGACCAGGGGAGACAGGAGAGCATCTTCCAATATTTGAGGGGCTGCCATAGAGAGGAGGAAGGGGGTCGAGCTATTTTCCAAAGCACCTGAAGGCCAGACAAGGAACAATGGATGGAAACTGATCAAGGAGAGATTCAACCTGGAAATAAGGAGAAATTTTCTCACAGTGAGACCAATCAACCAATGGAACAGAAGTTGCCTTCAGAAGTTGGGGAGCTTCATCACTGGAGGCTTTCAAGAGGAGATTGGACTGCCCCACTGATTCCCTTAATGTGGCCGACAAGGTCGTAAAATGGGACAAAACCAGGGGTGAAATCCAGCAGGTGCTGACAGGTTCTGGAGAACCTGTAGCGGAAATTTTGAGCAGTTCGGAGAACCGGCAAATACCACCTTCTGGCTGGCCCCAGAGTGAGGTGGGAATGGAGATGTTGCAATATCATTCCCCCAGGAGTGGGGAGGGAATGGGGATTTTGCAATATCCTTCCCCCAGGAGTGGGGAGGGAATGGGGATTTTGCAGTATCCTCCTGGAGTGGGGAGGGAATGGGGATTTTGCAGTATCCTTCCCCTGGAATGGGGTGGGAATGGAGATTTTGCAGTATCCTTCCCCTGCCACACCCATTAAGCCACACCATGCCCACCAAGCCATGCCCACAGAACCGGTAGTAAAAAAATTTTGGATTTCACCACTGGAGAAAACTCAACAATTGTCTCACTCAACAGCCAAAATGTTGGGCTCAATTGTGGTCATAAATCGAGGACTAACTCCCTGTAAAGAAGACCCGGTCACTTACTGCCTGCCGACTTCTGCAAACGCTAAGGAGTGGATGGTTTTACAGGTGACGTTGGCAGGGAAAACCTGCGACGCCTGTTGTGCGATGGTCTTGTTGAACGCCAAGTACAAGAAGTTCAGCTCGGACCACCTCGTGGCGTACTGGATCAGAGTGGATGTTTTTCCAGTGCCTGTGTGAAAAATTAAAAACATTTCAGTCCTTCTGGGTTTGTTTGGGTTTTTTTTTTTAGTAAGACCACACCTGGAATCCTGCATGAGTGGTGCAGTGGCCTAGAGGTGAAGCTCACAATCGGGAGGCTGCGAGTTCGATCCTAGGTAGCGGCATATATTTCTCTCTCTTTGGAGCACAATGAGTAATTGTGTGCTGCGAACTCAGCATTGGTGACAGGAAGGGAATCCGGCCAGGAAACACTCAACTCCATTCAGTTGCCCCAACTTTCTTTATCTTTATTAGATTTGTATACCGCCCTTCTCCTTTCGGACTCAGGGCGGTGATCAGCCAAAATAAAAACATTTGTACACAAAAGTTAAAATCATTTTAAAAATAATTAAATGAAATTTGGCCCATCATTTAAACATTTCAATTAAAAATCAGTATCAAACTTTAAAACTAACATGGAATCAGGCCAGCCCGGCTAACTGAAAAAAGTAAGTTTTTAGGGCCCGACGAAAAGTCCGGAGGTCTGAGATCACTCGTATCTCTGGGGGTAGATCGTTCCAGAGGGTAGGTGCCACCACGGAGAAGGCTCTCCCCCTGGGGGTCGCCAACCGACACTGTCTGGCGGACGGCACCCTGAGGAGGCCCACTCTGTGCGAGCGTACTGGCCGGTGGGAGGCTATTGGTGGCAGAAGGCGGTCCTGTAAGTACCCCGGCCCTAAGCCACGGAGCGCTTTAAAGGTGGTCACCAACACCTTGAAGCGCACCCGGAAGTCCACCGGAAGCCAATGCAGCTCGCGCAGGAGAGGTGTCACGTGGGAGCGCCCCGTCGCTCCCATAATCCCACGCGCGGCCGCATTTTGCACCAGTTGGAGCCTCCGGGTACACCCCAAAGGGAGCCCCATGTAGAGAGCGTACAATAGTCCAGACGAGAACTCTGCCCTGATGTAAGGGATTACGGGGTCATTAAAAGACCAAAAAAATAAAAGACACCTGGATGCAGGATTCCGAGTGTGGCCTTACCAAGGCTTGTAAAGTGGTATTAACACTTCAGGTGATCTTGATTCTATCCCTCTGTTGATGCAGCCTAGAACTGTGTTGGCTTTTTTGGCAGCTGCTGCACACGGCTGGCTCCTATTTAAACGGTTGTCCACTAGGACTCCAAGATCCCTCTCACAGTTACTACTATTGAGCAAAATACCACATATACGGTACCTGTGCATTTTATTTTTCTAGCCTAAATGTAGAACCTTATTTTTTTCGCCATTGAATTTCATTTTGTTAGATCGCGCCCAACCTACAAGAGGGAATCAAGAATCTTCAGGGCTCGGGCTAACTTACCTGCGAAAGCCACAATTTTTACCACCTCTCCAGGTGCAAGGGCATGGTTTAAGATCTGTTGTTGTTCACTAGTAGGTTGTAAAACAGGCCTGTTGGCGAACAGAAGTAGTAGTTACACATGGTTGTAAACGTTGTGTAAAATCAGTTGTTAACAGGCACTGCCGGGCTGCTGTTCTGTGCACAGTTGTTAAGTGAATCACAGCAGTTGTTCAGTTAATTCACCCGGGTCGTTAAGTGAATCTGGCTTCCCCATTGACTTTCCTTCTCAGAAGGTCTCAAAAGGGGATCACATGACCCCGGGACACTGCAATGGTCATAAATATGAACTCCGTTGTCAAATGTCTGCATTTTGATCACATGACCAGAGATGGTATTCAGCCGGTTCGGGCCGGTTCAGACCAGTTCGCCCGAATCGGTATAGTAGCAACCTGCAGGTGGGCTGCCCACCTGCCCAGGCGCTATGCTGACCTATTTAGGCACGTTTTCAAGCCGTGCGCATGCCTGCAAGCCGCATGAGAAAAAGCACATGCGTGGAAGGCCGTGCGCATGTATGGACACCAGGGTTGGGTTCTAAAATTATTTACTACCGGTTCTGTGGGCGTGGCTTATTTTGTGGGCATGGCTTGATAGTCATGTGACAATTCATTAGGATTTAGCAGAGGTACTGGTCTACCAGGCTTTTAACTGCTTGCAGAACTGTACCGGTCTACTCATATATTTTTGCAGGCACCGGTTTACTCATGTATTTTTGCAGGCACCGGTCTACCCATTTATTTTTGCAGGCACTGGTCTGCTCATGTATTTTTGCAGGCACCGGTCTACCCTTTTATTTTTGCAGGCACCGGTCTACTCATGTATTTTTGCAGGCACCGGTCTACCCATTTATTTTTGCAGGCATCCGTCTACTCATGTATTTTTGCAGGCACTGGTCTACTCATGTATTTTTGCAGGCACCGGTCTACCCTTTTATTTTTGCAGGCACCGGTCTACCCATTTATTTTTGCAGTCACTGGTCTACCCATTTATTTTTGCAGGCACCGGTCTACCCATTTATTTTTGCAGTCACTGGTCTACCCATTTATTTTTGCAGGCACCGGTCTACCCATTTATTTTTGCAGGCACCGGTCTACTCATTTGTTTTCTTTTAACACTGATCAGCTGTAGGGCGGCCCTTTGAAGCCCCGCGGCAAGAATTTAAACAGTTTTTTTCCTTATAGCCCATCAGCTGGGACTCAGGAGGCAGCAATAGATTGGGGGGGGAGGTATAAAAGGTAAGAATAACGTGGGGGGGTGGGGGACAGGGGAGAGCGGGGGGCAGAACCAGTTCGGTGATGTCATATTGTCACCGCTACCGGTTCGGTGGAACCGGGCCGAACCGGGAGGAACCCACCACTGGTGGACACGGTGCGTGCGCTCACATTTGTGAATTGGTAGGGAAAGTAAGTGAATACTGCCCCTGCATGTCACCAGAGGGATGCCGTAACGGTCGTAAACCGGGTGAAATACGGTCGTGAGTCACTTTTTTTTTCAGTGCTGTTGCAACTTCGGTCACTAAACAAACCGTTGTAAGTCGAGCACTACCTGTATTAACCTACAAAGTCAAATGTACCCACCTGAGGCCTCTTTTGCCGCTGGATAATTTGGGATTATGTTTGACAGCCGGGCTGAAGGGAAAAGTTTCCAGGTGATACAGGCAATAAAAAACATTGTAGTGAAGCCTAAAAGGACACAGAAAATGGGGAGAGTGAAAACGTACCTCAAGAGTAAAAACTCTAAACTTTGCCTGAGCAAAGTCACAGCTGCTTTAACGAGTAGGTGTTTTATTTTTTATTTATTTATTGGTATCCTGCCTTTATGATTCCTGCGTCTAATTCAATATACAATATACAGCTTCTTCTTCCTACTTTCCCCACAACAATAACTCTGTGAGGTGGGTTGGGCTGAGAGAGAGAGAGAGAGAGAGAGAGAGAGAGAAGTCCAAAGTCTCCCATTTGGCTTCCATGCCTAAGGCAGGACTAGAACTCACTGCATCCTGGTGATTGGCTCCAAGTCACTCAGCTGGCTTCATCCTAAAGTGGGACTAGAACTCACCATCTCCTGTGGACTGGTCTAAGGTCACCCAGCCAACTTTCATAGCAAAGAGGGGACTAGAACTCACCGTCCCCTGGTGATTGGCCCAAAGTTACCCAGAGAGCTTTCATAGTGAAGACAGGACTAGAACTCGCCGTCGCCTGGTGATCGGCCCAAAGTCATCCAGGCGGCTTTCATGCCTAAGGCGGGACTAGAACTCACCGTCCCCTGGTGATCGGCCCAAAGTCATCCAGGCGGCTTTCATGCCTAAGGCGGGACTAGAACTCACTGTCCCCTGGTGATCGGCCCAAAGTTACCCAGAGAGCTTTCATAGTGAATATAGGACTAGAACTCGCTGTCTCCTGGTGATTGGCCCAAAGTCATCCAGGCGGCTTTCATGCCTAAGGCGGGACTAGAACTCGCTGTCTCCTGGTGACTGGCCCAAAGTTATCCATTCAGCTTCTAAAGTGAAACTAGAACTCACCGTCCCCTACTGATTGTCCAGAGTCACCTAGCTGTCTCCTGCTTTCTAGTCCGGTACCTTTCTAACCCGGAGACCCAAAGTGGCTCTCATGCTAGATTGTGTACTTTTTTTCCAAAGCGTGCACAGCCCTCCCTAACAGAAGATACTCCTAGTTTTACTACTGCTGTAAACTACAGGTATCAGTCCTAGGAGCCTTCCTGACCCTTTGCAAACTTACCGGTTACTGATCTGGACCTCATTCTTCCGCATGGCGTAAAGTAGGGTTGCCGTGGAATACAACACCTCAAGGATGTCCATCAGCGACATGGGGGAGCTGGGTCTTTGAAGACAGCCCACCAGCTCCTGAATGTCACAAACGCCTCCAGCAAAGAGCACAATGGCCGCCATCACTGCCCGAACGTAGGCCGGCTGGAAGAACATGGAGTGAATCATTATAGGGGTGAGGGAAACAGAGGAAGACAGAGGAGGAGGAGGAGGAGGAGAGATAAAGGAGGAGGAGGAGAGGGAGGAGGAAGAGATGGAAGAGAAGGAAGAGATGGAGGAGGAGGAGAAGAGTGGGAGGAGGAAGAGATGGAGGAGAGGAGAGAAGAGTGGGAGGAGGAAGAGAGATAGAGGAGGAAGAGAGATGGAGGAGGAGGAAGAGATGGAAGAGGAGGAAGAGATGGAGGAGGAGGAGAAGAGTGGGAGGAGGAAGAGAGATGGAGGAGGAGGAAGAGATGGAGGAGAGGAGGAGAAGAGTGGGAGGAGGAAGAGAGATGGAGGAGGAGGAAGAGATGGAGGAGAGGAGGAGAACAGTGGCAGGAGGAAGAGAGATGGAGGAGGAGGAAGAGATGGAAGAGGAGGAAGAGATGGAGGAGGAGGAGAAGAATGGGAGGAGGAAGAGAGATGGAGGAGGAGGAAGAGATGGAGGAGAGGAGAGAAGAGTGGGAGGAGGAAGAGAGATGGAGGAGGAGGAAGAGATGGAGGAGAGGAGAGAAGAGTGGGAGGAGGAAGAGAGATAGAGGAGGAAGAGAGATGGAGGAGGAGGAAGAGATGGAAGAGGAGGAAGAGATGGAGGAGGAGGAGAAGAGTGGGAGGAGGAAGAGAGATGGAGGAGGAGGAAGAGATGGAGGAGAGGAGGAGAAGAGTGGCAGGAGGAAGAGAGATGGAAGAGGAGGAAGAGATGGAGGAGAGGAGGAGAACAGTGGCAGGAGGAAGAGAGATGGAGGAGGAGGAAGAGATGGAAGAGGAGGAAGAGATGGAGGAGGAGGAGAAGAATGGGAGGAGGAAGAGAGATGGAGGAGGAAGAAGAGATGGAAGAGGAGGAAGAGATGGAGGAGAGGAGAGAAGAGTGGGAGGAGGATGAGAGATGGAGGAGGAGGAAGAGATGGAAGAGGAGGAAGAGATGGAGGAGGAGAACTGTTTATTAAAGGGCCAGCTTCAATCTCTCCAGCCTGCGTTTGTTACTGCCGGGCTATTTGAGCTTCTGCAAGGCCACTCGTGGGAGGGGACAGAACGGTGAGTCTTATACTCCGGAGCGTCTCATAACTCCGAAAAATACGGTACTGCAAGACTGAACAAAGATAATAAAAATTCCTAATCCAGTCTCCCTTTTAAGCGCTTCCCTGCCTTCCTAAAAGAGTCGTTCAATTGATTGTTAAGAACGATGTTAAACTGCATCTTTGCTTCTCTCTGACTTCAATGCTTATCGTTTACACCCTTAGAGGAACTTAGGAGGAAATTCTATCTGCCTAAGTGGGGAGGGAGGAGCCAGCCTGTTTGCAACTGATAACCACTTGGGAACGGCCCTTCCTTAAAAGCTGAATTCAGAGAAGGCTGCAAAAGTTCAATCTTTTCGCTTAGCGTGGTCCAAGAACTTTGCACCCATGTTCCGAGGACTGCAACGTATAAACTACTGGTAGTAGAAGAGAATGTTTGTAACTCAAGAGTTGAACTGTGGGGTCCTGGATGCTCTCTGAGCTTTTCTTGCAGACGTTTCCTGACCCAACTAAGTAACATCATCAGTGCTGAAGGAGGAGGAGGAAGAGGAAGAGGAGGAAAAGAACTATGGGGTCCTTGATGCTCTCTGATCTTGGCTCTTTTCTTGCAGACGTTAAATGTCCCAACCAGGCATTGATGATGTTACCTTGTGGGGAAATGGGTTCACTCCTTAATTGTACCACACAAGGACAGACTTCGCCATAGTTTCAACTGGAAAACGGTGAGCATCCTAGACAAACTGAGTCCAAAAAGCAGCAGAGTTCCTAGAAGCCTGGCACTCAGGCAAATCCCTAAACTGTCGCTAAACGAATAACTATCGTTATACGAATAACTAGTCGAAGGACCGTCTCTCTCGGAATCCATTGCCTTTTGAGCAGGGTGGATTTGATTTAAATCGAGTTGATTTAAATCACAATTTAAAACATGATTTAAATCACTAGTAAAAAGGCTTGATTTAATGATTCGATAATTTTTAAAGAGCATCTGTCATCTCTGCTCCTCCTTTGACCCACCGTTGACTCACCGATAGTCCCAGTGTTGCAGAATATACAGCCTCCTGCTACATAACTAAGCTCCATTTCATGCTGAATAAACTGAATTATTTATGCATCTTAAATAGAAAACTATCTTACGATAGATTTTTACCCCAAAAGTTTTTTATTAAAATAAATTCGATAAAAATCAAAAAAATCCAATTTAAATCAAAAAAATCTGATTTTTTTGATTTTTTTTAAAAAAATCATTGATTTTTATCCACCCTGCTTTTAAGTGACATCCCCAAATTCTGAGCAAGAAAACCCACATCCCACGGAAAACACAATGGAAACCCCCCAAAACCTCAATTCCAGGGAGCGTTTAAGCCCGCCAAAACCTACTTTCTCTTTGCGACCGTCCAAATCCGGAAGATTTTTGGCGATGCAGACTTCTGCCTTGAGAAAGAGCGAGTGGCGTTTCAGACATGCGAGGGCAGCGGTGGGATCTCGGCAGTGACAGCTCCGAACATCAGCCACACACCTGGATTTGGGAAGAGAAACATGGACAGGTGAGATATCCCAAAGGTGCTTTTTCCAGGAGGCAACTGGACTTTCTCGTTTTTCTTTGAAGACGTTTCGCTTCTCATCCAAGAAGCTTCAATAAACGAAGCAACAATAAACAACAATAAACGAAGCAACATTGTCATTCCGTACGTTGCCGGCATATCGGAAAAGGTCAGGAGGCTCTTCAGTCAACACAACATACACGCACACTTCAAACCCAAGAATACACTAAGGCAGAAGCTTGTCCACCCCAAGGATAAAACACAAACTAAGCAACATGGTATATGCAGTACAATGCAGTGAGCCATGTGCAGATCTATACTTTGGGGAAACAAAACAGCCACTTCACAAACCCATGACACAACATTGGAGAACGAACCCATCGGGATAAGATTCAGCAGCCCATTTGCCCATTTAAAAGACACAGGCCACTCTTTTGAAGACAACAAACTCCACATTTTGGACAGAGAGGACTGCTGGTTTGAAAGAGGAGTCAAAGAGGCCATCTTTGTCAAAACCGAACAGACCTCTCTCGACAGATAATCTCTCTAAAACACACTTCTCTCTCTCTCTGTGTGTGTGTGTGTGTGTGTGTGTGTGTGTGAGCGAGCACATGGGGTCACCTGATCGCCATCTGCAACCATCCCAGCTGGCTATCAACAAGCAAACTCAGTGTGGGAATCTGGATTCGCTTAAAGGCGCAAATGGTTTACTTAAAGACGTCAGTGATTTACTTAAGAACCGTGGCAAAAAAAAGATAATAAAATCAAGCACACTTAACAGTCGCCTCGCTTAGCAAAGAAAATACGTACTGCTCCCCATTGTGGTCATAACTCAAGGACCACCCGTATACCAGGATACCCCCGTTAACGAAAGCAAAGGAGACGGTTTCCGGTTGCGATACCGAAGGCCACTCACCGGATAAATCCCAGCATGCATCGGGGGTTCTCCTTGGTTAGGCCGTATCGTTGCAGAACGATTTGAAGGGTCAACGAGGCGTGGTCGACTCCCTTCAAATACTGATAGTAAACCTTCTTCCAAGGAATGAACTGAAAAACCAGAGCAAAAAACATCGGATATTATGATTTGGGGGCTTCTTATTTTTATTTTTTAATCCAGCCTTTTAATATTTTTATACGCTTTGAATCGAGTCCTTCGCTGTGAACTGCATGCATTTTCCGCTTTAGGGAACCAAGCTATCAAAAGCACCCCCGGTGCAGGGAATCCACAAAATTAAGAATTTATAGTCCGAAAAATACGGTATGTCAAACACCAAGTGCCATAATTTAGAGTTCAAATGATTCATCACTTGTACTTTTTATGTACACTGAGAGCTTATGCACCGAAGACAAATTCCTGGTATGTCCAATTACACTATAAAGAATTCTAATTCTTTAGAATTCGCCTGGCCTCGCCTAAATCTTCTCCCTTTTAAGTGCAAATTTTAAATTTTAATGTGTTTTAAAATATGGGTATTTTAAAGTATGGGTTAATTAATTCAGCCAAATTTATTTAATTCATTTTATTCGATTTTAAATTTTGTATATGTATGTGTTTTATTTCATGGCTGTTCACCGCCCTGAGACCTTCGGGAGTAGGGCGGTATAGAAATTCAATAAAATAAAATAAATAAATAAATAAATAATAACTTTATTTTATTATTCTCTTCTATTATTCTCTCCTCTCCTCTCCCCTCCCTTTGTTCTGCCCCAGCTACGGACCCCAAAGAACGCAGCACACACAAAGTCCGTTCAAACCTTAGTTTACTAAATAAACCAGTCTTTTACAACAACGGCTGGTAATTAACTGCATTAACAGCCGCCAAGAAGTCAAAGAATAATAACTGAAAGCTTACTATGGTTGGCAGAATGCCCAGAAGCAATTTGCAGGAAGCTGATAAGATAAGCAAGACAAGACACGAAGGAGAGTGAACAAAGTTGTTCCCTGCAAATTGCTTCAGTCGGCGTTCCTCCTTAAATAGGCTAAGGGAGTGGCCAATTAGCCCCAAGCCTTACTCTCAAGGAGACCTCCTCCTGAGGAGCCACTCCTGCCTTTTAACAGCTCTGCGCGCCCGTGCATCGAGAAGAGGCTCCTCCTCTTCTTCCTCTTCACTTATGGGAGCTTCTGGAGGTTCTGAAGGCCCTGGCTGAATCCCCGTCTCTGGCACCACATCTTCTCCAGCCTCCTCATTGTCCGACTCGAGTGCCAGCTGCACAGGCTGATGACGCAGCACCACACCAGCCTCCTCGCTGTCGGAATCAGCTACTAGCTGCATAGGCCGCCGACGGGCCACAACACCACTTCCATTCCTATTCCATTCTATTCTTCTCCTTCCAAGCTAAAAGATAATTGCCGAATGGAAAAGGGTTCCAAGCAGAAGAATGTCCCTGACCATGATAAATTAAATCACGGAAGAAACCATGCAAGGGAGACAAAGGCCTTCCTCAGGTCCTGTCCACCATTCCTGAGATAACGGCCTCCCTTACCTTCACGTCAGAGATGATGCGCTTCCAACGTCGACACACCAGACAGAGGTTCTGGAGGAGATCAACCAGAGGTACCAGGGCAAAGACCTGTTGAAGGATTTCATCTGGCAGTTTCTCCATGGTCCCCTGAGGTACGTCATCCCCAGATGTGGTTCCTAAGAGCCCAAAGTGGACATCGGGAAGTGGATCCACCTCTTCCTGCTTGACCGGTCCATCGCCTGAGCTCTCTTCAGAAAGCCTCACCAACCACGGTTTGTGTTCTTGGACCTCCTGGCCAGCATTTCCGTCGGAGTCGCTAGGTCCCGGGGAGAAACGTAACCGTTTCTTGGGGGCCGCCGATGTGTCCCTTCCATCGTCAAGAAGACTGCAAGAGTCGTCCGAGTCGGACGCCGCGTCAAGAGCGAAGTTCTCCAGAGGTTCCTCAACTTTGGGTTTCTGGCTTTCCGCCATCTTACCGGAGCATGGCGAGATGTGGGATCTACTCCTGAAGTAATCTGTGATGGTCCTTTGGTGGCCTGCAAACCCAACAAGAGGCAGAAAGAAAAGACAAATGACAGCACCTTCAAAGGACAACTGCGCCTGGCAAGAAAAGCAAGGTGGACAATGGCAGGTATCTGTACAGGTAGTCCTCGACTTAACAAGTTCCATTTAGTGACCATTCGAAGTTACAACAGCACTGAAAAAAGGGAGCGTTTTTCATATTTGGGACTGGTCTATGGGGAAGCCAGAGAGGCTTCAAAACCGTGTTTTCTAACTTAGCCACTGTGGTGATTCGCTTAACAACAGGGGCAAGGAAAGGTCGTAAATCGGGGCAAAATTCACTTAACACCCGTCTCGCTTAGTAACAGGACTTTGGGGCTCAATTGTGGTTGTAAGTCAAAGACTACCCTGTACTGCCTTTCACATCTCCTATTTAAGTGTTTCATGACCCAACTATGGAACGTCTTCAGTGCGACATGAGAGTCGGGCTTGTGGAGGGCAGGGGGAGGGAGAGGGGGAGGAAGAGAAGGAAGGGAAGAAAAGGAAAATGAAAATGAAAGGAAAGGGACTTGAAGGGAGGGAGGGAGGGAAGGAGGCAGGGAGGGAGGGAGGGCTGTGGGGGCCTTGGTGCTTTCTGAGCTTGATTGTTTTCTTGCAGACGTCTCAAGACTCAACTAGGATATATAATCAGTGCTGAAAGTGAGTGGGGTTTGTGGAGAAGAGGAGGAGGAGGGAGGGAGGGAGGGAGGGAGGAAGGAAGGAAGGAAGGAAGGAAGGAAGGAAGGAAAAGATGGAAGGAAGGAAGGAAGGAAAAGATGGATGGAAGGAAGGAAGAGATGGAAGGAAGGAAAAGATGGAAGGAAGGAAGGAAAAGATGGAAGGAAGGAATTGAAGGAAGGAAGGAAGAGATGGAAGGAAGGAAAAGACTGAAGGAAGGAAGAAAGGTAGGAAAAGATGGAAGGAAGGAAGGTAGGAAGAGATGGAAGGAAGGAAAAGATGGAAGGAAGGAACGAAGGAAGGAAAGAAGGAAGGAAGGAAGGAAAAGATGGAAGGAAGGAAGAAAAGGAAGGAAGGAAAGAAGGAAGGAAGAGATGGAAGGAAGGAAAAGATGGAAGGAAGGAACGAAGGAAGGAAGGAAAAGATGGATGGAAGGAAGGAAGGAAGGAAGGAAGGAAGGAAGGGATCCTTGGTGCTCTCCGGCCTTAGTGATCTTCATGCACGTTTCATGATCCAACTAGGTAACATTATCAGTGCCAGAAGGAGGTGGGGTTTGCTGTCTGTATGCACGTGGCTATATAAACAGGGAGCCGAGCTCTAACAACAGGGGACAAACGCAGCACCTAACTGCTGCGACACAGCCTCCATCTTGCATTGCAACAACACAACACCACTTTTGTGGGTTCTAACCAAAGCATCCGATGCGGCATGTGCCCCCGAAACCTTTCACTGATCTTTTCAAGAAAGCGCCTTCTTGCAACACATTGCAAATATCACAACTCATCACACCTTTGGAACACTTCTTCCTCCTCCGAGGAGTTGGGCCAAGGCGCCTACAGGAATCTCGGCTGCCCGGTCTCTGGCTGAGGGGCTGCGTCAGGGCGGCCGTGCCTTCTGGGCTCTGCCGAAGAACTTCACAATCGCTCACTGTCAGGCGGAGTTGCTTGAAAGACCTCACTGACCCAACAAGAAAACCCCCCGAAAAACGGCACTGGATAAGAGAAGACCTCTTAATGAAAGACAAAAAACAGGGACCCATTGCAAACCCAGACCCCAACCCTCTGCAAACCGCAATTGATGGTTTAAGTGTGGCCACTGCCAATCGCATTTTAAGCCATCCAGCAGGGTTCATCCGACCATCACTCAGCATGAAGAATTCAGAGTAGCCTAATAGCACAGCATAGTAATATAGTTCAGCACAGAGTAGCGAGATAGGAGGCAAATAAATGTAACCAATGAAAAAAAGTGGTTTGGCTTCCAAGCAAAATGGTTGTTAAAATATGTGAGGTTTGGTGCATTCCCCCATGATTTCATTTATATTTAGTTACCATAGTCAGGCGATGTAGATGATGTAGATAGATAGATAGATGATAGATAGATAGATAGATAGATAGATAGATAGATAGATAGATAGATAGATAGATAGATAGATAGATAGATATGGATGGATGGATGGATGATAGAGATGATAATCAACACAGACAGATGATTGGTAGGTAGGTAGGTAGGTAGGTAGGTAGGTAGATAGATAGATATGGATGGATGATAGAGATGATAGACAACACAGACATGATAGAGACTAGATAGATAGATAGATAGATAGATAGATAGATAGATAGATAGATAGATAGATATGGATGGATGGATGGATGGATGGATGGATGGATGATAGAGATGATAGACAACACAGATGATTGATAGATATAGGTAGGTAGGTAGGTAGGTAGGTAGATATGGATGGATGGATGGATGGATGGATGATAGAGATGATAGACAACACAGACAGATGATTGATAGATGTAGGTAGGTAGGTAGGTAGGTAGGTAGGTAGGTAGGTAGATAGATAGATAGATAGATAGATAGATAGATAGATAGATAGATAGATAGATAGATATGGATGGATGATAGAGATGATAGACAATACAGATAGATGGTTGATTGATTGATTGATAGATGTAGGTAGGTAGATAGATAGATAGATATGGATGGATGATAGATGAGGGATGGATATAGAGATGATAGACAACACAGACAGATGATAGAGACTAGATAGATAGATAGATAGATAGATAGATAGATAGATAGATAGATAGATAGATAGATAGATATGGATGGATGATAGAGATGATAGACAACACAGACATGATAGAGACTAGATAGATAGATAGATAGATAGATAGATAGATAGATATGGATGGATGGATGATAGAGATGATAGATAACACAGATGACTGATAGATGTAGGTAGGTAGGTAGGTAGATAGATATGGATGGATGGATGGATGGATGGATGGATGGATGGATGATAAAGATGATAGACAACACAGACCGATGATTGATAGATGTATGTAGGTAGGTAGGTAGGTAGGTAGATATGGATGGATGATAGAGATGATAGACAACACAGACAGATGATTGATAGATTGATTGATAGATGTAGGTAGGTAGGTAAATAGATAGATATGGATGGATGATAGATGATGATGGATGGATATAGAGATGATAGACAACACAGACAGATGATAGAGACTAGATAGATAGATAGATAGATAGATAGATAGATAGATAGATAGATAGATAGATAGATAGGGATAGGGATGATAAAAAGACAACACAGACAGACAGGTGAGAGACATGATAGATTGGTAGAGAGAGGGTGGGTGGGTGGAAATAGACGGACAAAGAGAGCGTTTTGTCTATGATCGTAGACTGTGTGTGCGCATACATGTATGTGCGCACACATACACAAACACACTAGAGAGCGGGGGGAGAGGAGAGGGAGAAAGACAGGGATATATATGCTATATTTCTATTTCTCAAAAGAAAATATATATAAACCCATACCCCCCCCACACACACACCCCTACACACACCCCTATACAAGCCCTCTCTCAGTGCCCAGGTTGGCCTTTCATGCAAAGGGATCATCGTTGTTTGCCTGTTTCATTCATACATGCCGCCCATCTCCCTCTCCCAAGCGAGTCCGGCTGGCTCAACAGTAATAAAACTGAACTTCTGGCTGCCTGGAAAGAGATTTTAATTTCCTCTATCCTTGCCCTTAAGGCAGTGCTTCTCAACCTTGGAAGCTTGAAGATGGGTGGACTTCAACTCCCAGAATCCCCCAGCCAGCAGCGCTGGCTGGGGGATTCTGGGAGTTGAAGTCCACCCATCTTCAAGCTTCCAAGGTTGAGAAGCACTGCCTTAAGGCATCCCATTAACAAGCCCTTCCTTTTCAAGTGCCTTAAGCTGCCGTTTTTCAACCTTTAAGACTTGTGGATTCCCACTCCCAGAATCCCCCACCCTGCATGCAGGGGATGATAGGACGTGTAATTCCCCCCCCAATATCTGGAGGGCGCCAGGTTGACGATGGTAGGGTTGCAACTGACTTTCATTTTTTTTCCCCACCCCACCCAAAGAAATTCAATTACTTTCCTCCAAAATCCGGAATGGGAAATAATTCTGCCCGGATGACAATGCTTTCCCAGCTCCCAATACCAAGAATCTAATTAGCAAATTAATTGCATTTTAATTTAAAGTTGACAACTTGAACTTACTTTGACTTCCGCCTAATTTGCAAACATTGCACGCGCACCGCAACTCGTTCCCAGCCAGCGCGCAATCTAACCTGATGGCGCTTCGGCCAAACGAAAACCCCGCCTCTTTGCCCACACGACGGATGGGTCTCTGCCGCCCTATCGCAGAGCTCGCTTCTTCATTGCTCCTCCTCCTCCTCCTTACTGCAGAAGAGTTGCCCGGTGCGGACCAATGAAAAGTCGCGAGCGATTGGACGGGCCCGCCCCCTCCTTAAAAGAAATGCAGAAAAACTACAAGCATAGAGTACCGCGCAGGACTCGCTTCCGGTTATCCCGCGCGCTTGGGGGGGGAAGGAGGAATTTAGCCCTTCCTTTGAGGTCTGCCGCAGAGCATTCTGGGAGGATAAAAATCCCGATATGACTTTGTCCCTGGTTCGAGTCCAAATAGGGACCCATTATAGGCAGTCCTCGACTTACGACCACAATTGTGCCAACCTTTGTTGCTAACCAACATTTCTTAAATTAGTTTTGCCTCATTTTACGACCTTTCTCGCCACAGTTGTTAAGTGAGGCACTGCAGTTGTTAAGTGGGTCACATGGTCGTTAAGCGAATCTGGCTTCCCCACTGACTTTGCTTTGTCAGACGTTTGCCAAAGGGGAATCCCGGGACGCTGCCACCGTCATAAATACGAGTCGGTCACCAAAGGTCTGAACTTTGATCACGTGACCGTGGAGATGCTGCGACGGTCATAAGTGTGAGAAAGCCACGTCACTTAAAGAGCTGGGGCCAGAAAGGTTGTAAAATGAGGCAAAACTCACTTAACTGTCTCGCTTAGCGACAGAAATTTTGGGCTCCGTTCTGGTCGTTAAGTCGAGGACGACCTGGAGTTAACTCTTTTAACAAAATACATTTAATTATTTCTCTATAAAAAAATAGGAAGAAAGTATGGAGTCTGAAATATAACTCTTAAAAGTATTAAGAATTAATAGTATTCTTAATACGATTCTTTTAATGGAGAGAGGGGACCGAGAAGGCCAAAGGAATAGTCTTCATGAGGTCCCCTCGGCAGGGATGCAACCAAGAGTATCGTCTTTTTAAACTGAGAGTTTGGCAGCCCCAAGTTGATATTGGCTGAGCTTGGAAAAAAAATTGGTGGGATCAGATCCGGCTCGCTGGGTGGGAGGAGGGGGTGCAAAACCCCAGGGCTCTAAAGGCAACTGAGAAGTTAAAAGGAAAACTGTCGAGGAAGGCTTCCGGGAGGCCTCCCAGAAATCAGCAGGAATCAAGCTGGACTTTGAAGTGTGTTTTAAAAATCTGCTCGACATGTAACTCTACAAAGAGATGGAGCAGTTCCAAAATAATTTTATGTCTGTGTAACACAATCTTCCCTTCTATATCTCTCTCCTGCCATCTAGTGGCCAATGGATTGTTTTTCATCCATAGTGTGTGTGTATATCCATCCATCCGTCCATCTATCCATCCATCTTCTATCAGTTTTCATCCATCCTCTACTCCATCCATTACTCTATGTAACTCTCTTCTATCCAATACAATCTATCATCTTCCATCCATCCATCCTTCTATATTTCATCCATCCATCCACTCTTATCTATATCTATCAATCATTTTATCATCTATCTATCATTTAGATAGGGATAGATTTAGATAGGTGATGATATAGATAGATAGATAGATAGATAGATAGATAGATAGATAGATAGATAGATAGATAGATAGATGATATAGTTATAGGATAAAATCTTTCCCATAACTATATCTATCTATCTATCATCTATCTATCTATCTATCTATCTATCTATCTATCTATCTATCTATCTATCTATCTATCTATCTATTTATCTATCTATCAATCTATCAATCATCTCTATCATCCATCCATCCATATTTCATGAAGAAGGAAACCATCAAACCATTGTGACTCATATCAATTACTGGTTTATTTATTGATGGGGGGGGGTCAGATCCATTAATAACATTATAAGCAAGCAAAGTACACTTCTCACCATTTAACCAGAACAATTTTTATTTCAAAAAATAGTGCAAATATTACTTTGTTCCCGAAGAACAAATGAGAAAGTGCTAAAGAGTTATTGGAAAGCGACAGAGAGTTTCCTTCCCTTTCTAACATCATTTGGAAGGATGACCTTATTTTTTTTACCTCTTTTTCATAGCAAAAATACTTTAAAAAAACTCTCTTTATAAAAAGTGCAGCTGCCGGGCCCTGGCGTTAGTGCAAGATTGCTGGAATGGCTTAAATCTATAAAAAAAAACTTTTAGCAGATATAAAAAAAGCAGATTGTCTGATTTTGAGGAGCATTGAAACAGCCTCTCCCACCATGGAAGGCCACGAAGGGAACCAGAATTAAAACATTTTGATGCTTTCCATTTTTCTCTCGGTACGGAGAGTCAGTGGCTGATAAATTGGCCTAAAAACTCAAACACGTTTCCACCAGAATGCAAAGAGGCCTCCTCAGTTAAATCTACAGGCAGTCCTCGATTTACAACAGTTCATTTAGTGACTAATTGTCAAGCGTCCAAATTTCAATCACATGACCATGGGGATGGCGCAAAAGTTTTACGTTTGAAAGCGGTCATCCTCCTCCTTTGCTTGTCAGAAGTGCCGTTGTAACTTTGAATGGTCAATAAACAGAGTTTGTTGTAAATCGAGGACTATTTATATTGCAAGTTAACTCTGCCCACAGTCAGGAGTTCGATCCTGGCCGGCTCAAGGTCGACTCAGACTTCCATCCTTCTGAGGTCGGTAAATTGAGGACCCTGATGGTTGGGGGCAAAAGGCTGACTCTCTAAACTGCTTAAAGAGGGCTGTGAAGCACTATAAAGCAGTATATAAATCTAAGTGCTATTGCTAAATGCTAAGGAAAGGAGAGGAAGGAAGGAAGGAAGGAAGGAAGGAAGGAAGGAAGGAAGGAAGGAAGGAAGGAAGGAAGGGCCATGCTGGTGCATTGGTTAGAATCAGTATTGCAGGCTAACTCCACCCACTGCCAGGAGTTCGATCCTGACCTGCTCAAGGTTGACTCAGCCTTCCACCCTTCCGAGGTGGGTAAAATGAGGACCCAGATGGTTGGGGGCAAGAGGCTGACTCTGTAAACCGCTTAGAGAGGGCTGTAAAAGCACTGTGAAGCGGTATATAAGTCTTAAGGGCTATTGCCAGTCCTTTTGATATGATGGCAGATGTAGGAAATTTCAGCCAAGAGAACCACCAGCCCTGGAGTCTGAGAAATGTCTATGGAGATTCTCAGTCCTCCAGGTCATGGCTGTTCCAAAAAGTGATTTTTTTTTCAAGAGGCAAGTGGACTTTCTCCTTTTTTCCTTTTGAAGACATCAGAACCGAAGAAGCTTCTGGGATGAGAAGCGAAACGTCTTCAAAGAAAAACCAGAAAGTCCAGTTGCCTCTTGGAAAAAATGTTCAGGCTGTAAGGACAGCAGTACACGCATCCCCAGTAAAACAACTGTGAACAGGCATTTGTCTGAAAGGGTATGTATTCTCCTGCTTGAGCAGGGGGCTGGACTAGATGACCTCCAAGGTCCCTTCCAGCTCTATTCCTATCCCATTCCATACTCTATTCTATTCCTAATTCTATTCCATATTTTATATTCTATTCCAGGGGTGTCAAACTCGATTTCATTGAGGGCCACATCAAGGTTGTGTTTGACCTTGGGAGGGGGGACAGGGTGGGAGTGGCCGACTCAACGTCACTCCTGTCAGGGGTGCGCAAGTGGTCTGCCGGTGAAAACAGGCTCCCGAGTTCCATTTCGGCTGCAACCAGGGGTAAAATGCACCCAGTTCGAACCGGTTCGGCTGAACCGGTAGCGATGGCGGCACGAGGCTCCGTCCATCTGCCCGGTTGTCATTATTTCCTGGTTTTAACCAGGAAGTAAACTGTCTTTTTACCCTCTGCGCATGCGCAGAGGGTCCGTGCACGCGCACTTCCGAACTGGTTGGGACGGTAAGTAGATTTCACCCCTGGCTGCAACCCTCTGCCAGTGAAAACAGAGCTTGAAAGGCCGTCAGCGGCCCTTCCAAGCTGCATTTTTGCTGGCAGAGGCGCTCCAGGCTGATCTTTTGCTGTTTTCAGGGCGGCCCTGCAGGCCAGATCTAAGCATCCCATGGGACGGATCTGGCCCCCGGGCTTTGAGTTTGACACCCCTGGACTAGAAGATCTCCAAAGTCCCTTCCAACCCTTCTATTCTATTCTATTCTATTCTATTCTATTCTATTCTATTCCATTCTATTCCATATATTCTATTCTATTCTATTCTATTCTATTCTATTCCATTCTATTCCATATATTCTATTCTATTCTATTCTATTCTATTCTATTCTATTCTATTCTTATTCCTGATTCTATTCTATTCTATTCTATTCCATTCCATTCCATATTCTATTCTATCCATCCCCATCCTCTATTCTATTCTATTCTATTCTATTCTATCCATCCCCATCCCCATCCTCTATTCTATTCTATTCCATTCCATTCCTATTCCTTATTCTATTCTATTCCTATTCTATTCTTATTCTTATTCCTATTCTTATTCTAATTTTAATTCTATTCTATACATTTATATTCTATTCCTATTCTATTGTATTCCATTCCATTCCATTCCATATTCTATTCTATCCATCCCCATCCTCTATTCTATTCTATTCTATTCTATTCCATTCCATTCCTATTCCTTATTCTATTCTATTCCTATTCTATTCTTATTCCTATTCTTATTCTAATTTTAATTCTAATTCTATTCTATACATTTATATTCTATTCCTATTCTATTCTATTCTATTCCATTCCATTCCATATTCTATTCTATCCATCCCCATCCCCATCCTCTATTCTATTCTATTCTATTCTATTCTATTCTATTCTATTCTATTCTATTCTATTCTATTCTATTCTATTCCATTCCATTCCATTCCTATTCCTTATTCTATTCTATTCCTATTCTATTCTTATTCTTATTCCTATTCTTATTCTAATTTTAATTCTAATTCTATTCTATACATTTATATTCTATTCCTATTCTATTGTATTCCATTCCATTAAGACAAGCAACCTGGAATTAAGGAGAAACGTCCTAACCGTGAGCGCAATTAACCCGTGGAACTGCTTGCCACCGGATGTTGTATGGGCTTCATCACTGGAGGTTTTTAAAAAGAGACTGGACAGCCACTTGTCTGAAAAGGGATAGAGTTGCCTGCTTGAGCAAGGGGTGGGTGGGTGGGTGTGTGTGGTAGTGGACTAGAAGACCTCCAAGGTCCCTTGGAGCTCTATTCTGATGATTCTGACTCTCCAGGCAGCACAACAAGAGCATCAATCCCACATCAAGAGGATAACCTTCCTTTCTACATTCCTTGCTTTCTTTTGAAAAACACCCAGTGCAATTTTTGTTTTGTTTGTTTGAAGTACTTAAAAATCTTCAAGGAGGATGTGGACCTCGGAGGGAACCTCAATGGTTTCTGGGAGACGGGCTGGGCCCTGCGCCCTGGAAGATCCTGTGAGCTGTGCAATGGGGCCAAAACTGCGCGCACAAGAAGAACACAAAAATCCCTTTCTTTCGGTGTTGTCCACCTGCCGGAAAGAAGTTGAGGGGGGAAAAAAGTGAGGTTCGCAATACAGACAATCTCCCCCCACCAGCGTTCGTGGGACGTGGCTCTAAATAGCATCGTCCTGATTCTGGGGTTACTATAGAAGAGAATATTTGTAGCTTAGGGATGAACTGTGGGGTCCTTGGTGCTCTCTGAGCTTGGTGAATTTCTTGCAGATGTTTCATGACCCTCTACGTAACATCCTCAATGCTACAAGGGAGTAAGGCTTGTAGAAAGGAGGAGGAGGAGGAGGAGGAGGAGAAGGAGGAGGAGGAGGAGGAAGGCGACTGTGGAGTCCTTGGTTGTTTTCTTGCAGATGTTTTGTGACCCAACTAGGTAACATCATCAATGCTAGAAAGGGAGAGGTGTCAGAGAAGGAGGAGGAGAACTGTGGGGTCCTTGGTGCTCTCTTGCAGTCATTTTATTACCCAACAGGTAACAACCTCAGTTAGAAGCCTCCTAGCACAAGCTTTTTAGCACTGATGATGTTACCTAGTTGGGTAATAAAATGTCTGCAAGAAAACAACCAGGCTCAGAGAGCACCAAGGACCCCACACTCCATGTGTGACTCCGAATGGGGAGCAATCTGTCTCCAAACCATCGCTGCGAGGAACAAAGGCAAGAGAGGGAAATATTTCCATCTCCTGCTTGTAAGAGAAGTTGACCAGAAACACAGGTTTTAGTCTCCGGGCCTTTCATCATCTTACTTGCTCTTCTCTGTCTTTTTTTCAAAGTCTCCACATTTTTTGTTTTTGTAATGCAGTGACCAAAACTGGATGCAGCATTCCAGGTGTGGCTTTACTAGATTATATTCCTGAGCTAGTTGCCTACTAAAAGAAGATACGTACTTCCGGTTTGGTGTCATGGCGAGACAGTCGGGGAATTAGCGGGCTCTGATGAGCGCCGCGAAAACCTCGCTGACAAACCGCTGCCGATGGGTCTTTGGACCAGAACCGTCCTGTAGGGACGGGGAAGAAAGAGAAGCACCTCGGATGAGCAAGAGGAACAGATAAGTTCCTCGGAGGTCAGAGGGAACTCTCTGTGAGTCGTCGGCAGGGGGCGGCAGCCATGGCGGCTGCCATGAAGCTGGGACAACTGGACTAAGTGTAGAGTTGGAGGAAGAGAGGAACGGAATGGAGTCTTTCTGAAGCTGGGTGAGTGACAGCCAACTCAGGCTTGAATAACAACAAGAGAAACATCTTACAATTATAAGACCCCTAATGTGTAATAGCGGCTAAGGAGCATGGGGGCAAAGAAGACCTTGAAATGTAACTTTGAAGAGATAAAAACCCAATTGAAAATCGATTTTTCAATAAACTATTTGGAAACATTAAACAATCAGTTATGGTCAAAGGATTGGAAAGAAATAAAGAGATCCTTTTGTTTCCTTTTCCTTTTTAAATTGCAAAAAAAAAACAAAAAGAATGGACAATAAGCTTTAAAAAGAGAAAAAAAAAGTGATGTATAAATAAAAAGGGAAAAAAGGAAAAAAGAAGTGAGAAGAGCTACAGTATTTTCCGGCGTATAAGACGACTGGGCGTATAAGACGACCCCCGACTTTTCCTGTTAAAATATAGGGTTTGGGCTATACTTGCCGTATAAGACTACCCCTCTTCCAACGCACACCAAATAAAAATTAAAAAACATCATCTGGCTCACCCACAATGTAAAAGCAGCTGTGCTAGACCCAAAATGGCCCCTGCAACAAGCAGGAACCTCACACAGCCACAAAAAGCCCCAAAAAACAACTTTCACACTTTACACACACAAAATTCCACATACAGCTTTGTGAGATTTTGTGTGTTTGTGTAGTTAGAGTGAAACACTACAGAAACACACTAGATCTCAGAAAGCTGCACAAATATTATTTTATTTTATTTTTATTTTTCTATGAAAGCTAAATTTAAAACTTCCTAAACTTTAAATGGCTAGGTCTAAAAAAGAACAACTAAAAAAAAACCCAATTAACTATTTTTTTTTAAAGCTCCCAAAGGGGAAAAAAACTTACCCAAGCTTTGTTTTGCTGGCTGAGGAATTCTGGGAGTTGAAGTCCACAACTCCCTGACTGCTTGATTGCAGGCAGGGAGTTGCTTGCTGATGGAATGGATTGCAGGCAAGCGAAGCAAGGCAAGCGTTGCGACTAGCAGCTAAGGTAAGCAAGCTGGAGGGGGAAAACTTTTTTCCTTTTACATGGCTCTGGCGATCCAAGCTAAGTTGCCTGATTAGCAGGCAACTCAGCTGGGATTGTCAGAACTTGGCTTGCCAGAGCCATGTAAAAGAAAAAAAGTTTTTTTCCCTTTTAAATGGCTCTGGCGATCCCAGCTGAGTTGCCTGATTAGCAGGCAACTCAGCTGGGATGGTCAGAGCTTGGCTCGTCAGAGCCTTTCGGGCTGGTCTGCCTGGTTACAGGAGAACGACACCCGGCGTATAAGACGACCCCCAACTTTTGAGAAGATTTTCATGTTTTAAAAAGGCGTCTTATACGCCGGAAAATACGGTACTTAAATTTGGACTGGACTTTAAATATGATCTGATATCTTTAAACTGAAAAAGAAAAAGAGAAGCTAAGTAAGAACCTGGTGTAATTGATACAAAATGGATACTTGTTAAGCAATTGGAAATTGTGGATTGCAGAGAGACACCATCTGGAGTAAAAAGGAACATTGCAACTTGATTCTTTGTTTTGGAAAATTGTGAACTTCACAGATAACAACCGTGAGAATTTGTGGAGGAAGATTTTCTTGTCTACAAGAGGTTTGACTTTTGGAGAAATAAAAAAAGAAATAGAAGCGAATACAACGGAACTTTCATAATTGGAATAATTATTTGACTTGGAGAATGGAAATAAGAGAAATAACTACAATGCTGCATAGAGGACAAAAATTCGAGGATATAAAAATTGAAATGGAGTATACACGAGTGGACAAGAAAATGAAGATGGAGAAATAAGATATAGAAGTGGAAAATAAAGAAGATAGAGACATTGTGATTAAATATGAATAAATAATTGAACATGTGAATAGTAACAATAAAAAGGAGGTCTCTAGAGATTATATTGAGATTAACAGTAATATAACGATGATTATATGGGTAATCATCATTATATTATTTATCATAACAGTAAATGATAAAAGAATAAAAGGTTGGAAAATATTAAGGAAATTAAAAAAGTCCAGGACTTGGATTTATAAAATGACTATATTGAGATTAACAAATATGAGAAGAAATATGTTACAGGCATTTAGAAATGAAATAGGGATTGAAGCTAAAATATATGGAAAATAGACATTATGTTAAAAGAAAATATAGCAATGGATATAATGCACTAATTTTTTATTAAGATGTTAGAAAGTACCACTTGAGAAAACTGATGGTTATAATAATTGGGATATTGTTTAAATACCTACAACAATTGTTATAATTTGAATATTTTAATAACATATCTACAAAAGTAAAAGATGATTACGCTGGGTTTAACAGTGAGAAAAATAAAGATGAGTACACTGGGATTAACAGTGGAAGGATAAAAGAAAAGGTTAAATTAGAAAATTGATAACTATAATAATTGGGATATTGTTCAAATATGTATAACAATTGTAATAATCTGAACATTTATTATTTAAGTATAAAATAAAAGAAAATTGAAACAATATATGATTATGATTTATAAACAAAAATTACTCAATTGGTGTTATATAAATGGTATGGTTTAATAGATAGAATTTAGGATAATTGGGAAATTGCATTAAATAGCATTAATTGAACTAAGAACTATGTTTAAAGGTTAAATTGCTATATTTTTAAGATTAAAGATAAGACTTAAATTTGATAAAGTGAGAATGGAATAAAGATTTAATGAGCAGCATGAAATATAAATATGTTTGAATTGTATTGTTAATAGTGAGGATTTAGGATAAGAATTGTGAAATGAATTATGAGACACTAATTGAATTAGGATTTAAGGTGGGTTAATAGAAGGGTAATTGTTTTGATCAAGTAAATATGTGTTAACTTTTTTTTTAAGATGGTACTAGTTAAATATGTGATTTAAGATTAAGAAATAATCTTATTTCTTATTATAAGATGACAAAAAACTGAACGAATTGATGACTGGATCAAAGCTCTGTTCCGAAAAGATGTAATTTGTATGTTTGGGAAAAAAATTAAAAAAAAACATTTTGCAAAAAAATAAAAGAAAAGAAGATACGTACTATGTAAGGATGGTTTATCCTTTTCGGGATTAGCACAGGATCCTCTGGGATGGGCACTTCGCACCTGCATTGTACACAGACCGGTGGTGTCGTATTGGAGAGTGCGGTGGATAATTCAAACCGGACACAGTATTCCTTGGGCAAAAAACAAGCAAGACCAGAAGCGCTTAGCCAGCTAGGAAACCAAGGGGCTCCTTCCTGAGCATTGGAATACAGGCAGGGGTGAAATGCTCCCGGTTCGGATCGGATCAGCTGATCTGGTAGCAATGGTGGCGGGTGGTTCGGAGAACCGGTAGCAAAAATCCCTGCCCCTCCCCCATGCGCAGCTGAGCTACAACTTCTTCGGCCAAAAAAATGCTTTTAAAAGTAAAAAAAAAAAAAGCCTCTGATGATCACGTGGCTCAGCTGGGATAGTCAGAGGCTTTTAAAAGCATTTTTTCTACAATCTCAGCCGAAGAGGTTGTAGAAAAAATGCTTTTAAAAGTTAAAAAAAAAAAGTTGGCCACACCCACCCAGTCACATTACCCTCCCAAGTCATGCCCACAGAACCGGTAGTAACAAATTTTACATTTCACCACTGAATACAGGTACCGAGTTTCCCCGAAACAAAGACCTCTCCGAATAATAAGCCCAATCGGGCTTTTCAGCGCATGAGATAAAATAAGACACTCCCCCCGGCAAAATAAGACCCCACCACCAACTACTTACACATATGCGCAGCCGGTCCCGCCATTTCCTGTGGTTGCTTGCCACGCAAACAACACGAGATGAGCGAGATGAGGCCGGAGGGAGGGGGGAATGGTGGGGGGAACATGCCCCATGCACCCCACACGCCCTTATCGTACCTACCAGTAATGCTAATGGCCGCTGCAAAAAGAACAGAAGGCCAGCGACACGCCTCGCGCCCCACTCCTGCCTCTTGCTTAGCCACCTGCTGTCAACTTGCAAAGCTTTCAAGTTGCCATGAGCAGGAAGGAGAGAGAACTGATGGAGCTGATTGATTTCCCTAACTGAAATTACATTCCACAGAAGCCTTTCTATCGCAATCAGTAGGATAGTTTTGGGTTTCACAGCCAGCCAAAGTGGTTAATTGGAGCATGTGATTTATGACATGGCCAGGGAGGAAGGGAGAGACAGGGTCAGAGGGGAACGTAAATCTATGTGGGATTAGTTCTGAATATTGCCGAAATGGTGCTCCTATTAAATGAACTGTATTTCTTTTGAAGTTTGGCTCGTGGCTCATGAATTAATTAGGGCATCGTTCGGAAACTTCACACCCACCCCCTTTAGGAATGCAATTCGGGGGTGGCAGGTGGGGTGGGCAACAAGCAGGGCGCATGTCTTACCTTTCTAGTTCCGTCGTGTTCCTCATCATTGTGTCCAGAAAAACCCGCTGTAAAAAAAAACTTCTCGCGAGTTCGAGAAGTTTGATTGAACTCGCAAAAAGTTTTTTTTTTTTTTTTACAATGTGTTTCCCTGGATACCACGGCAAGGAACGGCGATGGAGCTGGAAAGGTAAAACAGACGACTTCCTGTTGGCTCCGTGAGCTTCGCTGACACTCTTTCATGAGCGCCCGATCCCCGGCACTGTAAATGCCGCCAGAACAACCGAAAAACAGCTGTCTGGCGGCGAAAAACCCTCTCCCCGGGCAAAGGGGAGAGAGAAGAGCTGACAGGCGGAGGTAGAGCCCCCCAGTGCGCTAGGAGAAATCCTGGGGCGCGAAGGGTGTGGGCTCCCTATTGAAGCCTGTCAAGCTGCTCCGGACCAGGGACGACTCTGCTAAAGCGGAGCTAGAAGCCGCGACCAAAATCTGCTGAAAACAACTGGGGGGACTTTTAACATCTTTACTTTGATTGCAGACAGAGCAAATCAGGAGAAAAAAGGAAAAAATTGCAAGTAATACTTTAACCCCGTTTTAAAATGCAGAAAATGGCCTCTGAGAGCGGGAGGACGAAGCTACTAGGGAAAGTGCTTGTTAACGCTTGTTAACATTTTCAACAGTGATACAGCTACTGGATTACACCTTAAGAGAAAGTTTTAAAGTGGAAGTGTCCAGGAAAAGAGTTTGATATCGAGGAAAAGAATTTAGTACTGATTTTAATTAAAAGCTTGCTTTTATACTGTGTGGAAAATAGTTGGAATTGTCATCCTGATAGCTGGATGAATACAAAGTGGCTGAAATATGGCTGACAGCAGGGCTGGTGAATCAGCAAATTCTCAAGCTGTGACTATTCAGGCTTTTCAAGAACTCTTAGATTCCTTTAATTCTGCTCTTTTGGACCCAATTGAAAGAGCTTTTTCAAAAAACAGCTTGGAAAATCATAAGCAGTTGTTGGAGGGATCAGCAAATTCTCAAGCTGTGACTGTTCAGGTTTTTCAAGAATCTCTAGACTTTTTAAATTCTGCTCTTTTGGACACAATTGAGAGAGCTTTTTCAAAAAACAGCTTGGGAAAACATAAACAGTTGTTGGATGGCCAGCAGGAAATTACTCAGAGGAGTTTGTTTTTGGAAAAGCAAAAGGCTGTCAGGATTGAAAGGCAGGCTGGCACAGTCGAAACAATGGTTTTGGCGGACGTTTCCATTCAATTGATAGAAAAGCAACAAATAGACTCTTTATTGCAAGTTGACAATTTTATGGCAACAAATTTTGGCTATATGGACAAAGGAATGGACTGAATGATTATACAAGCAAGAAGAGTCGAAATGGGGATTTCAAATTAGAAAACGTGACCTCAAGAAAAGAGTGAGTATTTCAGAAACATCAACCTCAAATCAACATTTTAAAATTTTCAAAAATAAAATTGGGGGGGCTGTTGAAAGAATTTATTAAAAAAAAGGATTGGAAAAAATATAGAAAGAACAGAAGAACAGAAGATTAAGAGAGATATCTTCCTGTAGATTTTGAAATTTGCATTTGGCAAATATGTGTTTTAATGGTATTAAGAGATTTTTAAAATGCTTAACACAAGATTATATTACTTTAAAAGATATATGAGATCAATTTTGCAAGCTTTCAGGATGCCCAACTTTTTGAAGCAAAGAGGATTAATGTGAAATTCAGAATCCTATTACAAAATGATAATTAGTTTTGGATAAGTAAAAGGGCTGCTTTTTAAAAAAGTTAGAGGTATTAAAATGGTTAATTGAAAATCTGAAAGATATCCTCCTGCAGATTTTGAAATTCATATTTGGTAAATAAGTGTTTTAATGGTTTTAAGAGATTTTTAGAATGTTTAACATAAGATTATATTATTTTAAAAGATATATGAGATAAAATGTGTTAAGATGCCCAATTTTTCTGAAGGAAAGAGGATTAATGTTAAATTCAGAATTTCATTAGGGAGTAATGTTCAAAAGAATGATGTTTGAGGGTATGGAAATGGAATTTATTTATGATTTTTACTGTTTGTAATACTGTTAAAGTACTGGATTATACATCAAGAAAAAGTTTTTTTTATAATTAGGAAGAATGAATTTAACTTAATTGGTTGTGAGAATTTATAAAAGGGAGGTTGATGAATTGGAGCAAGGGGAGTTAAAGAACGTGTGGGAGTTTTGAACTTTATATAGCTAGGTTATTTTAGCATATGTTTGTTGGATGCTATACCCTGTTTTTGCTCTGGGAAGTCAGGGGTGGGGTGGGGAGGGTGGGATAAGGGTTGGGGTGGGGGGAAAAAAGTGGTGAATAGAGAAATGTTTTAACAGAAGAAAGTATCTACGATTAGAATACAGGAGTTGCTCAGATACTAAAGGAGGAGAATATTTCACAGCAAAGAAGTTAGAAAGGAGAGAGGAGGAGAGGGTAGGAAGAGGAGAGGGAGGAAGAGGAATGGAAGAAAGGAGAGGAGGAAGGGAAGGGGACAGGAGTAGGAGTGAAGGTGAGAAGGGGGAAAAGAAGAGAGAAGTGGGGGAAAGGAAAAGGAAGTAGTATGAGGTAGGAGAGGAGGCAGGAGAAAGTAGAAGAGAAGAGGAGGGAGGGAAGGGAAAGAAAGGAGAAGAAGAAGGTTTGTTGTGGAATGAGGGAAGAAAGAGAAGAAGAGCAACTCCGAATGTAATTAAAATGTTTTATTTTAATGCTTTCTTCAAGGGAAACATGTATATGTAGGATTTATTATGTATAAGAAAATGTATATTTTCTATTATGAGGGGAGGGGGAAAGGGTGGGGGGGGAGAAAATTGTTTGTATTTCTTATAAAACTTTTCAATAAAAAAAAGAAAGGTAAAACAGACGTCTCACTTCTTGCCCGTCCCACCTGCCACCCACAAATTGCATCCCTAAAGGGGGCAGGGGGCTAAGCAAGGGGCAGGAGCCCTGCCATGCCTGGAGAGGGGAGAAGAGATGGCAAGGGGAGCCATGTCTCGCTCCACGCATCTCGCTTCTCCCCTGCCCCACCTGCCAGAAATGAGTCTTTGTGAGACTTGTTGCGCCGCTGCCGCCTCGTGGAGCAGGACTCTGCAAGGCTTGTGCTGTTGCATGCATGAAGGTTCGACATACCGGCGCAGCCGTGAGCAGCAGGACGCCAGCTGTGCCGATACGATGAAGCTCACGGCAGTGCTGCAGTTTATGCATGCAACAGCACAACAAGCTTTGCAGAGTCCTGCTCCACGAGGCAGCGGCGGTGGCAGGAGATGTCAGGGTAATGGCAGCCAGCCGCTCAGCCGGCACGAAAAACAGGGAGGGGCGGCGATGGGACATCCAGTGTTGTGGCTCCGTCCTCCGAGCCTATCTTATCGGAGGAAGAAGGCTCCAAACATGAAGGAGAGGAGATGGCCAGGCCTCCCTCTCCAGGACCCTCCTCTCTGGCAATGCCTCCGGAGGACACCGAAGGCCAAACGATAGGCTCAGAGCCAAGCACGTCCCTGCAGCCACAGGTGGACAGCGATGAGGAAAATAAGTGCTGGCTGGACCCTCGCCAGAGGCGCAGGGAGAAGCGCGCGCAGCAGAGGGGAAGGCGTGCCAGAGATTAGCTGAGTCACTGGACCACACCCCACAGGCTATAAAAGGGAGTGTGGTGGCCATTCCGACTCTTTGACGGACAAAGCTAATCTCTGGCGAAGCACTTCGCGCCTTCGGACACAACACCTATTTTGCTGTGGATTTAATTACGAACTGGACTATTCAAACTGTGTGTATTTTTGTCTGTGTTATCGGAGTAAAAGCTCTTGGCAGGCAGCCATGGAGTTGCTGCCAAGTTCCTTATCACTGACGTTGTGTGTTTGAAGAGTTTATTTAACCCTCGGCTGGCTGGTTGGGTGTGTGCTTGGTACGGGGACAGAACATCCAGTCCCATGCTCGCTGCCTCCTGCACCCCCAAAATAATAAGACACACACACACACCCGATAATAAGGCCAAGCCCTTAATTTGGGGTTGAAAAGAAAATAAGACCCTGTCTTATTTTCGGGGAAACACGGTAGTCCTCGACTTACGACCACAACCCCAAAATTTCTGTGGCTAAGTGAGACATTTGTTAGTGAGTTTTACTCCATTTTCCCACCTTTCCCACCACCATTGCTAAGTGAATGACCACAGTTGTTAAGTTAGTGACATGGTTGTTAAGTGAATCTGGCTTCCCCCTTGACTTGGCTTGTCAGAAGGTCACAAAAGGGGACCCCGGGAAATGGCAACAGTTATAAATACGAGTCAGTTGCTAAGTGTCCAGGTTTTGATCATGGGGATGATGGAATCATCATTAGTGTGAAGTCCCTTTTTTCAGTGCCACTGTAAGCTTGAACAGTCACTAAATGAAGTCAAGGACTAGCTGCATTGTGAATAGCTTTAAATCACCTTGGCGACTTCTAGGATCTGAGCAAAAAAACTGGGCAGGATGAGATGCTTCTTGGCTCGAGTGACAGCGACGTACAGCAAATTCCACTCATCTTTCGGAATGGCTTCTGGGAGAGATTAAGAGAGGAGGAGGGAAAAGGAAAAACAGAGTTTAATGGGAATTCTTTGAACAGATCTGTTCCAAATACACATCAGAACTCTTGAGCACCGAGTGGTGTTCCATCCCAGCCACCAAGAAAGGGAGGTGTTCCATTGTTGATTAGATATTGCTATCAGGGCTTCCCTCAAAAGGAGAGAAAGGGAGGGAGGGTAATGGATGGATGGAAGGGAAGAAGGAGGTGAAAAAAAGAAAAGGGAGGGAGGGAGGAAGATGATAAAGATAGGAGGAAGGGAGGAAGAATGATGGAGGGAGGGAGAAGGAAAGGAGGAGGAGGATAGAGGGAAGGAGGGAGGGAGGGAGGGAGGAAGTTATGCTCACCAATTCTGTTTGAATGCAAATGTTCAAGATTGGACTTGCTCAGAAAGACATCATCAATTTTGACCGTGTCAAATTCCAGCCCTTTGGCCTTGTGCACAGTCCCTAGGATGTAATCTAAAACACAGAGAGAGGAGAAGCCGTGAGACCCGTAACAGCTCATTTCTAAAGCTTTTCACGAGCAGCAGAGATCTCAAAGAAAGGGGGGCCTGGAAGCCTTCTCCAGCCTGAAGCTCCACAGGTGCTCAGAGTAAGAATGGGTCCATTCCATTCCCACTTTACTCCAAAGCGACTTGAAGTCAGGAGTGGACAGAGGTTCAGTGGTCCTTCTGCTCTCTGAGCTTGGTGGTATTCTTGCAGATGTTTCATGACCCAACTAGGTGACATCATCAGTGCTAGAAGGGAGTGGGTATTTTGACTCAGCTCCCCAAACACGACAAACCCTCTGTAGTTGAAGCAATGATTCTTTTATTAGGCGTGCCAACAGCTCCGGCATAAAAAATTCTCTCTCACCGCAGGCTAACAACTCTGTCTGGCAGGGAAATGAATAGTTGTCTGCCCCATCTATTCATCTCTGCCCCCTGCCTTTTATCCCCCGAGCTAGGGTGGGACTTTCCTAGCAGCGGTGGCTCTTCCGTCCTGAAGACCGGCCCATAGATTTCCACTGCTCTCCTCTCCTCTGCCTTCTGTGCATCTGTGTGTCAAGCACTGGACTCAGCTGTTCCTCCTCCTCATCAGCCACTTCAGACCAGTTGGCTGGTGCGCGCATGCGCGCTGGAGCTGAGCTAGGGCACCATATTGGTTTGTCCACCAATATGTCTCCGCGTGCCACCTGTGGCCCCCGTGCCACAGGTTCGCCATCACGGTTATAGGCAGACAATAATAAAGTAGCTAGTTTGAATTCTATATATGTGGATCTGGTTGTTCGCACATGCTATTTACCTGCATCTTCTGGATGCCAAACATGGCACTGGCATATCCTGTTTACCAGCTCCGGAATACGTTCCCGGTATTTCTCCACAATTCCAATTTTTATTTCCAGTTGTTTGTCTTCTGATTTTTCCGCATAGTCCTTGATGCTGGCCTTCTCAACCCACCTCTTGATGAAGAAATCCTTTACCTCGAGTTTCACTAGGAAGATCAAACAAGAGAATTTGTCTTTTGAAAAAGAGACAGCTGGACTTTCTGGTTTTTTTTTTCTTTTGAAGACGTTTCGCTTCTCATCCGAGAAGCTTCTTCAGCTCTGACTGGACGGTGGGGAACGGAAAGATTTATATTCCTTGCAGACAGCTGGTCATTTGCATCCTTTTAGGGAGACGTTGAGGCCACTTGGAGGTTGATCTCTGACCTCCTTCCAACCTCCAAGTGGCCTCAACGACTCTCGGAGAGAGTGCTAATACCAGGTATAATTATAAAGTTATTTATAAATTTTAAACCACTTCCTTGTGCTTCATGATAGAATGGGAATGGGAATGGGAATGGGAATGGGAATGGGAATGGGAATGGGAATGGGAATGGAAGAGAAGAGAAGAGAAGAGAAGAGAAGAGAAGAGAAGAGAAGAGAAGAGAAGAGAAGAGAAGAGAAGAGAAGAGAAGAGAAGAGAAGAGAAGAGAAGAGAAGAGAAGAGAAGAGAAGAGAAGGGACCTGAAGTCAGGACTGGACAGAGGTTCAGTGGCCCTTCTGATCTCTGAGCTTGGTGATATTGTTGCAGACGTTTCATGACCCAACTAGGTGACATCATCAGTGCTAGAACCAAATGGGATTTGTGGAGGATGAGGAAGAGGATGAGGTCCTAGGTAGGGGTGAAATCTATTTACCTTCCCTACCGGTTCAGAAGTGTGCACTCACCTTGCACAAAGCCTTCTGCACATGCACAGAGGATCAAAAACAGGTTACTTCCTGGTTAAAACCAGGAAGTAACGACATCCAGGTGGGTGGGTGGACCCTCACGCTGCCGCCACCAGTTCTCCGAACCTGCCACTATCGGTTCGCCCGAACCGGTAGCATTTCACCCCTGGTCCTGGGTGATCTTTGGGCTTGGGTGTTTTCTTGCAGACATTTCATGACCCAACTAGGGAACATCATCAGTTGAGCTCATACAGATGTTTTTTTCCTCCAAAGATCCCATTTGAATCCCAATTTTACCTGGCTTTAATGTTAGAAAGCAACCAGTCGGGTAGAGGCTCAAATGAGGAATTACCCTAAACCCGTGATGGCGAACCTGTGGCACGCGTGCCGCAAGTGGCACGCAGAGCCATGATGCCTGGCACGTGCAGCATCACCCATTCCTCTTCCGGGGCACGCATGCGCACCAGCCAGCTAGTCTGCTGGTTACTGCTGTGCATGGGCGTGCGATGATCAGCTGGCCTTCATATGTGCAGAAGTGGCCGGCTGAAGGCATGCTCTTAGCATGGGTGTGCAACGGCCATGCCGTCGTCACCCACATGCAGCTCCGGGACATCCACCCCTTGCCAGCAAGGAGCACTGCTGCCAGTCGCTCCCTTGTGCCCGCCCTCCTGCTTGCCTTGTCACCGCCACTGCCGCTGCGAGGAAAGGCCCTGAAGCTGCACTACCTGGGATCCACGTGGGCTGCCACAGGGGGAGACCAGGTATGACTATACGCTGTCCGGAGTGCAAGGCTGGCAGGAGAAGGAGGCCCGGCTGCCTCTTAGCCAGTGCGAACGGCCTGCCGCCACCTTCTACCCTGCCAGCTGCTCCTGCCACTGCCAGGGAAGCGGCAACGCAAGAACCACCAATCCCCTCGCTCCTGGGCCGGAAAGCCCAGCACCCAGCACCCAGTGGGGAGGAGCCAAGGTAAGGCCGTGTGTTCAGAACTTCCCCAGCTGGGACATGGCACTGCTGAGGGGGCGGGGCCTAGAGTGCTGCTGCTGGCCGGGAAACAGCTGTCTTGCCAGAGAACAGTTCGGTATCTGATTGTCCTCCAGTAAGAGGTGCACTGGTCCCCTTGGAAAAAGTGGGCGTGCACACGCATGCGCTGTGCGGGATGCATGCATTGGGGGGTGTCATGTGTGCATGCACAAATGGGGTGTGCATTGCATTATGGGTGCTGGCACGTGCGATAGCGGGAGCGCGCTCGGACTATTGGCATACAACGCCAAAAAGGTTCGCCATCACTGGCCTAGACTCCCTATGTAAACACAAACCACGGAGGAAAGCCCAAAAAGGCTTTGGGCCTTATCTAATCTTGGCAGTCTGGAAAGATTCCTATACAGGTAGAACTCAACTTACGACCACACTTGAGCCTAAAAGTTCCATTGCTGAGCACAATAGCTGTTAAGTGAGGTCTGCCCCAATTTTATGACCATTTTACAGTCTTTCTTGTCACCGTTAAGTGAAACACTGCAGTTATTAAGTTAGCAACATGGTTGTTAGGCGGATCTGGCTTCCCCATTGACTTTGTCAGAAGGTCGCAAAAGTGACCGTGGGACACTTCAGCCGTCATAAATGTGAATCAGTTGCCAAGCGTCTGAATGTAAATCACGTGACCCCCCCCCCAAGGATGCTGCAATGGTCGTAAGTGTAAAAAAACAGTCATAAGTCACTTTTCTCAATGCCATTGTGACTTCGAACGGTCTGTAAACGAACTGTTGTAAGTCAAGGACTTCCTGTATTATAGGCAGACAATGATAAAGCAGATAGTTTGAATTCTATATATGTGGATCTGGTTGTTCGCATGTGATATTTACCTGCACTTTCAGGATCCGGGACATGGAATTGGTGCATGCTTCTCACTAGTTGCGGAACATCGTCGTAATTTCTCAAAATTCCTGTTGTTAGTTCCAGCTGTTTTTTTCGTGTTGCATCATATTCCTCAATGCTCCTGAAGCCCTTCTCTACATACTTCTTGATGAGGGTACTCTGGAGCTCCTTCATGAAGGTACTCTTGAGCTCGTAATTCTCTAGGAAGATCAAACAAGAGAGTTTTTTTCAAGAGGCAACTGGACTTTCTTGTTTTTTTTTCTTTTGAAGATGTTTCGCTTCTCATCCAAGAAGCTTCTTCGGTTCCGACTGGATGGTGGGGGAATGGGAGGATTTATATTCCTTGCAGACAGCTGGTTATTTGTGTCCTTTTAGAGAGTCGTTGAGGCCACTTGGAAGTTTATCTCTGCCCTCCTTCCAACCCCCAAGTGGCCTCAGTGACTCTCTAAAACAATGCAAATGACCAGCTGTCTGCAAGGAATTGTTGTGACCGAGGCCCAAGTAGTGATTACCAAACACAATTCAGTTCTGAACAAACTTATTTTATTAAAACAGCTGAGAAATAATTCATTCTCAGCTTTAGTCCAAAACAAATTCTTCGGCCTTATCACCAACCTGATGTCTCTGGCAACCTGCCAAAAGCTTTTCTTGGCAAAAACACCCACAAAGTTCAAGAGATGCTGACAAGAAGCACTGGAATCAACGTTGCAAGGCAGGTAAAACAGCTCCACGCACCCCAATGGTACCGTAACAGCAGCCTGGCTGCTTCCCTTCCCCTCCGTCTCTTTGTCGAGGGGGTGGCAGGTGGGACAGGGGAGAAGCGAGACGCATGCAGCGTGATGGGGCTCCTCTCCCCGTCTCTTCTCCACCCCCTCGCCGGGCATGGCAGCGTGTCTCACATCTCCCCGGCCCGACCCCTCCCCACCTGCCACCCCCAAATTGCATCCAATTTGGGCAGGGGCAGGAAGCTCTGCCATACCTGGCAAGGGGGGGGGGGGGGAGAAAAGAGACGGCAAGAGGAGCAAGCCCTGTCTCGCTCTATGCGTCTCGCTTCTCCCCCACCCCACCAGTGCTGTTTTAACTGTGAATGGTCGCTAAACGAATTGTAAGGTAAAGGCTACTCAGCTGAGGTAGATACTTCACACAACACTGTAAACCTGCAAACCTTAAATTATATTCGGGTTAGCCCAGGGGTGAAATGCCGCCGGTTCGGACCGGATCGCCTGATCCGGTAGCGATGGCGGCAGGTGGTTTGGAGAACATGTAGCAAAAATCCCTGCCCCCCCCCCCTCCCCATGCCCAGTTGAGCTGCGCGATCTTCAGGGGCTTTTTTTTTACTTTTAAAAGCAATGTTTTTAAAAGTAAAAAAAATATTGTGTGCCACAGCTGATCGCCCCCCCTCGTGCGCTGTTCTACTTACCACATGCCTCCTTTTGGCATGCACTGCGCACCTCGCATTTGGTGCGTGGTGTGCACTGCGCATGCGCTGCCAGCAAACCGGTAGTAAACCGGTTCAGATTTCACCACTGGGTTAGCCCAAAGAGTCTTACATGTTTGGGGCCAGTGTGGGGCCCACACAAGATGGCTACTATAATGGGTGTAACCTGACTTTATAAATCATAGTTTACAGCAGAGGCCTTGAAACTTGGCAGCTTTAAGACTTGTGGATTTCAACTATGCTGGCTGGAGAATTCTGGGAATTGAAGTTCACAAGTCTTAAAGCTGCCAAGTTTGAAGATCTCTGGTTTACAGCTTAGCATGATGGCTGAACGGATCCAGCTGTAGCTTAGTCAACGAACTAGGATTAAGTCAATGTACGAATCAGGCAACTTGGTGTTGATATTAGGGTTGTTCATGTTATTGGCTGAGGGTTTGAGGGAAGGAAATCCCCTAAGATTGGAACATTTTTGAATTATTATTTATTTACTTATTTAACATACTGTATTTTTCAGAGTAAAAGATATAAGACGCACCTACCTTTTTTGGTGAGGAAAAGAAGAAAAAGAAATCTCCCTCTGCCTCTGAGCAATTTTGCCTCATTGCAGCAAACAGCCTGCTTTACTTTCAGTTTCGATTTCAGCATAGCTTGATTAGCACAAGGAAAAAAAAATCTGCTCCAGCAATTTTCTTCTTTGCAGCAAGCAGCAGAGGCCTGGGCAAAACAGCTGAGAGCCAGGAGGCCGATCCAAACAACTTGTGCTAATTAGACTGTGCTGAAGCTGAAAAGAGCTGTTTTTTCTTGCTGTTTGCTGCAAGGAGGTAAACTGCTGGGAGGCAGAGGCCAAAGGGTGGGGGCCAGTGGGTGGGTGGGGCTACATTCGGTTTATAAGACGCACCCAAATTTTCACCCCCTTTTAGAGGAGAAAAAGTTGCGTCTTATACTCCGAAAAATACGGTAAATTCATGCCAGTGGCCAAGCATCTGAATTTTGATCGTGGCAACCGATTCATATCTATGACGGTTGCAGTGCCTTGGGGTTACGTGACCTCCTTTTGCAACCTTCTGACAAGCCAGGTCAATGCGGAAGCCAGATTCACTTAACAACTGTCTTGATAACTGAACCATTGCACTGATTCACTTAACGACTGTGGCAAGAAAGATCGTTGTCATGTTGTCACCTGCAACCGGGTAGCCTTTACGTCCCTTTTTCAGTTACCTACAGTCACATTTTTGCTGAAAAGCTGCACTTCTTCCATCTTTTGAACCCTTGGTTCACTTAACCAGAGATCTCGCTTAAGCACCCCTGCCAAAAGGGTCATAAAATTGGGTTGGCCACATAACTGACCCATTTTATGACTTCACAGACATATGACCAGGCACTTCTTACAGCTTGGACACATACAAAAAAATAACCCAGTTGAGAGAACTCACGTTTAGAATGCAGGACATTATAGAGATCTTCAATTATATCCAGTCCAACAGTATTAATACCCTAATGAAAAAAAGACAACAATATCAAGATGAACCCTGTGAGATGGGTGTTGTAGTCCGATGCATAGTGATAATTATCTGTCTTTACTTTGGGGCTCCTTAATGCCCCCCATACAATAAGGTGCATCTGCAGAATTCCCTGGTTTAGCAAACACATGCCTCAACATAGCAGTCTTCCAATATCTGAGGAGCTGCCACAAAGAAGAGGGGAGTCAAATTATTCCCCAAAATACCAGAGGGCAGGCAAGAAGGAATGGATGGAAACTCATCAAGGAGAGAAGCAAATGAGGACCCAGATGGTTGGGGGCAGTGGTGGGATTCTGCCGGTTCTAGGGGGTTCGGCCGAACCGTTTGTTAAATTGCTGGCTCGCCCCACCCCTTGCCCCGCCCCTCCGCACCACTATTTATTGCCAACAAATAGTGGTGGGCGAGGGGCGAGCCAGCAATTTAACAAACGGTTCCGTGTTTTTTTGTAATTTTATTGGCCCGCGGAGCTTCAGCATAGGCTAATTAGCCCTTGATTAGATCGGCTCCCGACTCTCAGCTGATTTGCTCTCAGCTGTTTTGCTCAGGGCTCTGCTGCTTGCTGGAGCAGATTTTTTTCCCCCTAGCTATGCTGAAAAACGAAACGGAAAGTAAAGCAGGCTGTTGGCTTTGCTGTTGCTGCAACGTTGGAAAATTAGGCAGGCAGATTTCTTTTCTTTTTCCTCACCAAAAAAGTGCAAACAATGGGAAATTTAGGGAAAAAGAGGAGAGTTCAAGATTTTAAAACACAAAAGAAAAAAAGCTCTATTTAACTAGGGAATTGTAATAATTGAGATACTATTAATTGTATATTGTATTGAAAGCAGAAATGGTTAAGTTGTGGTTTGGAGGAATATATGGGGGAAATTATTTGGTTTATTATTATTGGTAAATATAATTAATGGATTTGTAAGAAATTGGATTGCATGGAAATAATGGGAATATTCATGTTCATATTGATTAATATACAAAAAAGATAGTTATATAACTAATTGATTTATATTAAAATGTTGAATTTGTATTAAACAACTGTAATATTACATAATTAACCTATGTGAGGATGGATATAAAAATAGATGACAATGGGAAGGGGTATAATATAGAAGGGAAAAATTGAATTTGATTAAGATTAGAGATGAGGATGAAGGGTAATATTGGTTTTTTATAAAAATAGATGAGGAATAAATATGGCAAAAAGGAAATATAGAAATTGTAAATTTAATTGAAATGACTAAACACTTTAAATTTGTGAGCCGGCCAAATACTCTGTTCAAAGAAAATACATTGTATGTTTGTATGTGTGTTTCTAATTATTGTTATTTATTCATATTTGTTCTCTTTTATTCTTTAAAGTTTAACAATTCATTCTTTCTCTTAATATCTTTATATTTGTTTGGGGTTGGCTTTCTTCCCTTTCATCTTTTTTATTGTACAGCAATATTTCTCCTCAAACCTACCACCTCTCTCTTTTCTTTCCTTCTTACTTTCTCTTCCTCCCCCTCTTCTTCTCCTCCTTCCTACTTCCTCTTCCTTTCTCCTTCTCTCTTCCTCCCTCTCTTACCCTCACTCCTACTCTAATTTCCCTTCCCTTCCTTCATCCCTCTCTATTGCTGTATCCTTTTATGCATATGGACTACTCAGAGGGCTGAAAAAGTTATTTCTGACTGGTCCTCACACTTGTGACCAATCCTCGAACTTACGACTGTCCTCACATTTTACGTTTTTGCCCTATCTTGTCACCATGGTGAAGAGAAGCAGTTGTGAAATGAGTGACACGGTTGTTAAGAATGCTACAATGGGCATAAATGATGACCAGTCATAAGTGCGAAGACCGGTCAAAAGTGTGAGGACCGGTCAGAAATGACTTTTTTCAGCCCTCTGTAGTCTCTATGCAGATAGCCACCCCCACCGGTCACATGACCATCTAGCCACGCCCACCCAGTCACATGACCACCAAGCCACACCCCCAATTAAGCCACGCCCACAGAACCAGTTGTTAAAAAAATTGAATCCCACCACTGGTTGGCAGGGCCGAATTTAGATGAAAAGAGGCCCTAGGCTATTCCACTTATGAGGCCCTTTCACCAGTGGTGGGATTCAATTTTTTTAACAACAGGTTCTGTGGGCGTGGCTTAGTTGGGGGTGTGTGGCTTGGCAATCATGTGACTGGGTGGGCATGGCTAGCTGGTCACGTGACTGTGTAGGCGTGGGTAGCTCGTCATGTGACCGGGTGGGCGTGGCTATGTGCATAGACTTTTTTCAGAGGGCTGAAAAAAGTCATTTCTGACTGGGCCTCGCAATTTTGACCGGTCCTCAAACTTATGACCATCCTCACATTTATGCCCGTGCAGCTTTCTTAACAACCATGTCACTCATTTCACAACTGCTTCTCTTCACCATGGTGACAAGATAGGGCAAAAATGTAAAATGTGAGGACAGTCATAAGTTCGAGGACTGGTCAAAAGTGCGAGGACCAGTCAAAAATAACTTTTTCAGCCCTCTGAGTAGTCCATATGCATAAAAGGATACAGCAATAGAGAGGGATGAAGGAAGGGAAGGGAAATTAGAGTAGGAGGGAGGGGAAGAGAGGGAGGAAGAGAGGAGGAGAAGGAGAAAGGAAGAGGAAGTAGGGAGGAGAAGAAGAGGGGGAGGAAGAGAAAGTAAGAAGGAAAGAAAAGAGAGAGGTGATAGGTTTGAGGAGAAAGATTGCTGTACAATAAAAAAGATGAAAGGGAAAAAAGCCAACCCCAAACAAATATAAAGATATTAAGATAAAGAATGAATTGTTAAACTTTAAAGAATAAAAGAGAACAAATATGAATAAATAACAATAATTAGAAACACACATACAAACATACAATGTATTTTCTTTGAACAGAGTATTTGGCCGGCTCACAAATTTAAAGTGTTTAGTCATTTCAATTAAATTTACAATTTCTATATTTCCTTTTTGCCATATTTATTCCTCATCTATTTTTATAAAAAACCAATATTACCCTTCATCCTCATCTCTAATCTTAATCAAATTCAATTTTTCCCTTCTATATTATACCCCTTCCCATTGTCATCTATTTTTATATCCATCCTCACATAGGTTAATTATGTAATATTACAGTTGTTTAATACAAATTCAACATTTTAATATAAATCAATTAGTTATATAACTATCTTTTTTGTATATTAATCAATATGAACATGAATATTCCCATTATTTCCATGCAATCCAATTTCTTACAAATCCATTAATTATATTTACCAATAATAATAAACCAAATAATTTCCCCCATATATTCCTCCAAACCACAACTTAACCATTTCTGCTTTCAATACAATATACAATTAATAGTATCTCAATTATTACAATTCCCTAGTTAAATAGAGCTTTTTTTCTTTTGTGTTTTAAAATCTTGAACTCTCCTCTTTTTCCCTAAATTTCCCATTGTTTGCACCTACCTTTTTTGGTGAGGAAAAAGAAAAGAATTCTGCCTGCCTAATTTTCCAACCTTGCAGCAACAGCAAAGCAGTTTCAGTTTCGTTTCTCCGCATAGCTAGGGGAAAAAAAATCAGCACTCTTTGCAAGGAAGCAGAAGAGCCCTGAGCAAAACAGCTGAGACAAATCAGCTGAGAGCCGGGAGGCCAATTAGCCTATGCTGAAGCTCCGTGGGCCAATAAAATTACAAAAAAAACACCGAACCCTTTGTTAAATTGCTGGCTCCCCCACCCCTCGCCCACCAATATTTATTGGCAATAAATAGTGGTGCGGAGGGGCGGGGCAAGCCAGCAATTTAACAAACGGTTCGGCTGCACCACTGGCTCTAGGGCGGCCCTTTGAAGCCCCGTGGCAAGAATTTGAAGTTTTTTTTTCCTCTAGCCATCGGAGGCAGCAATAGATTGGGAGTGGGCAGGGTAAGCGAACGGCCGGCGATCCAACAGAGCAGAGAGACTGAGGGTGAGTGAAGGCGTGGAAGCTGCTTTCTCCATCCTGCTCTCTTGCGTCCGGAGCCGGTGGGGAACCACGTGGCAGCCCACATGGATCCCAGGCAGCGGAACTCAGGCTAGGGAAGGGGTGGGCAATTGTGGCTCTTTTACAACCTCTGGCCTTCAACTCCCAGAATTCCTGAGACAGCTTGGCTGTCTCAGGAATTCTGGGAGTTGAAGGCCACAGATTGTAAAAGAGCCACAATTGCCCACCCCTGGCTACGGTAGGCTGGCGCCGCGCGGGTGGGAGGCGAGGGGCGGGCGAGCCAACAATTTAACAAAGGGTTCGGCCGAACCCCCTAGAACCCCCAGAATCCCACCACTGTGTAGGCCCCTCTTGATCTTGAGGCCCTAGGCTGAAGCCTAGTTAGCCTATAGGAAAATCCGGCCCTGCTGGTTGGGGGGCAAGAGGCTGACTCTGTAAACTGCTTAGAGAGGGCTGTGAAAGCACTGTGAAGCGGTATGTAAGTCTAAGGGCTATTGCTAAATGGGAAGGGAGGGAGGGAGGGAGGAAGCAGGAGAAGAGGAGAAGGAGGGAGGGAGGGGAGGAGGAAGGAAAGAATGGAAAAGGAGGAGGAGGGAGGGAGGGAAGAAGGAGAGGAGGAAGAGAGGGAGGGAGGAAGAAGGGAGAAAAAGAGAGAGGGAAGGAAAAGAGGGAGGGAGGAATCAATCCCTATTGCACCCTTCTTGGGCCTTCTCACACTCACCCCCAGGAAGTGTATCTTAGCAGGTGAGTCTCCACCTGTAACTTTCACAGCATTGTCAAAGACATCTCTGTTGGTCCGGGATAACCAAGTCTCCTTCCCCTCCACTCTGACAACACCTGTCAAAATCAGAGTAACCTGTCAGCCCCACTTAGCAAGACTTACTTGGAGCAATAAAAGGACAACTGACTAAAAACACTCACCGGCCCAGTAATTTCCCACCATGTTTTTCCGGATTTTTCTGGAAACATCCAGAAGGGTTGCACCAACGTAAGCTATTTCGTAGCCAAACCGAAAACTCTATGGAAGCAAGAGGGGAAAGGAAAATGCAGCATCATTGATCCAATTTTGTTTTGCAGGGGACAAGGGAATGCTGCACTGATTAACCCAACCCAACCAGAACTGGAAGTGCTGGTTTTTGGCAAAACCATTGTAACACTAAAACACATGATAGAGAGAGAGACAGAGACAGAGAGAGAAGGAAGATAGATAGATAGATAGATAGATAGATAGATAGAGATGATAGAGATAGATAAATGATACAGATAGAGATAAATAGATAAATGATATAGATAATAGAGATAGATAGACAAACAGATGAAAAATAATAGAAACAGATGATAGATAGATCGATAGATAGAGATAGACAGATGGATAAAGATAAATAGGTAGATATAGATAAATGTTAGAGATAGAGATAGATAGATAATAGATAGAGATAGATAGATAAATAGATAAATGATAGAGATACAGATGGATAGATAGAGATAAATAGGTAGATATAGATAAATGATAGATAGATAGAGATAGATAGATAGAGATAGATAGAGATAGATAGATAAATGAGAGAGGGAGAAAGAGATTGAGAGGGAGATATATGATGGATGGATGTGTGGATCTTCTCCGGTTGGCACTGTGAGATAGCTTTGAACTGGAACTGGAGAAGATCCACAGTTTACATCCATGAATTTCTAGGAACTGAATTTTTTGGATCGAATTGCATATCTTCTCCAGTTGGAATTATGAGATTACTTTCCATTGGAACTAGAGAAGATCACAATGAGATCCCTGAATCGCTAAGAACTGAATCTTCCGGCTCTACGATCTACAGCTAACCCACAACTCCAAGTCAAATATCTCAGCTCACCTGCCCTCCTGCCTCGGCTTACCTGCGTCAGGTAGAAGATGCGGCTGTTGGGCACATCCAAAACTGTGTTGTCAGCTCCTCGGAAGGTGTAAATCTGTTGGTGTGGATTTCCTACCAAGATCACTGGACAGTTTTGCAAGAGGACAATACTCATCATAGCTAGAGAAGTGGGGTGGGGGGAAGAGATCTTTAGAAGCTCAGTGTGGAAAGGAGACTAACATTCTCACAGGAACAAGGCCCTCAAAAAGCCACAGTGGCTTTAATGAGCCATGGATTTTGATCTTTTATCAGAAATGATGGGAACTAGAATTTCCAAAACTAGAGGAAATCACACCCTTCTATTCCAAGACCGTTAAGTTAGTTTTGCCCCATTTTATGGCTTTTCTTTGCCACTGTTGTCAAGTGAATCACTGCAGTTGTTAAGTCAAGTCACCCAGTTGCTAAGCGAATCTGGCTTCTCCTTTCACTTTGCTTGTCAGCAGGTCGCAAAAGGAGATCATGTGACCTCCCAAGACACTGTCGTAATTTCATATGGTCACTAAGTGAACTGTTGAAAGTCGAGGATTATCTGTACTTGAACTCAGAACCTACACCTCACTCACCGTGGGTGCAGTCTTGGGCCTCATCCACCATGATGACGTTGTAACGCTCCGTATCGGTGGAAAGAGAAGGCTTCTGGAGTTGCCAAAGTTTCAAGTAACCTAAAAGGCACAAGACTGATGCTTAAAATCAATGTACAATAAAACAACATTGTATGATTTTGTTTCTTGGGCTCCTGTGTTATAGAGCCCACTATGACTTTAAAAAGGAAGCATTATGCAGAGATGGACAGATTATCTATGGAAATGAAGGAGAGGGAGGATACCGAGTACTATTTAATATGGAATAAATGGTATTCGTGGTTGGAGAGTAAAGATAAAATTTAAGGGATGTTTTTGTTACGAGATCAAATTGTAAAGTTAAGATAATTTAGATAAAGATGTAAGTTTAAGATACAGATATTTAGAAGTAGAATTTGTGTAAAGAGGTTAAATAGGCTAGAGATACCGATGCAGAAAAGTTGTTATTAGTATTGAAATTTTGATATGTTTGGTTTTGGTTGTTTATATTTTTTTGTTGTGTGTGTGTGTGTGTGTGTGTGTGTTTTTCTTGCTTTTTTGTGTATTATTTTTCTTTTTGTACTGTGTATTTTAATCTTTGGAAATTTAATAAATATTATTTTAAAAAAATAAATAAATAAAAAGGAAGCATTATGTTATAATTTCTTTTAATACAGAGTTCCCCTACCTTGGCCACTTAAAGATGCGCGGATTTTAACTCCCAAAATGCTGGCTGCAGAATTCTGAGAATTGAAGTCCACAAGTCTTAAACTGACCAAGTCAGGATTAGAACTCACCAAATTCAAGCCAGTCGGCTTTCATTCTTAAGGCGGGACTAGAACTCACTGTCTCCTGGTGATTGGTCCAAGGTCACCCAGCTGGCTTTCGTGCCTAAGGTAGGACTGGAATTTCCCTCCATGAAGAAAATTTCCCCTTTATTCTTTTTTTCCCCCGTTTCTTCAGCAGAACTAAATGCCACTAACCTTCCCTCACATATTCCACTTACCGTCGAACGGCATGTGGTATGCCTCCTCCTCGGTTGGGCCCAGCTCTTTCATCTTGGCCCATATTTGTTTCGCTTCTTCGACAATGATCTAGAAAGCAAAAGCTGGTAAGAGGATCTTGCTGGTGAAAAGATTCAGATCCAGAGTTTTCTCATCTAGGCTGCCCAGAGATCTTGAAAGGAGAAGGAAGGTCTGGATCTACAGCTAGTCCTCGACTTACGATCACAATGGAGTCCCACATTTCCACTGCTAAGCAAGAAAGTTGTTGTTTTGTCCCATTTTACAACCTTTCTTGCCACAGTTGTTTTATTGAAAAAAGTTTTTCAAATACAAATTTTTCCCCCCTTTTCCCCCCCTCCTCCCTAACCCCCCCTTCCCCCTCCCCTCCCCGTGGCTTCTCCAAAATAAAACCCAAATTCATAACAGATTATATAATACTATACCATCCCTTTACTCCACCCCCCATACGCTGACCCTTTCTTTCTAATAGTATTATTATATCCCCCTTATACTATACATTTCAAAGTAACATTCAACTGTAAAATTATATAATAAATCTTAGTTTAGCAATTTCTACTCATAATCTACCCTTTTCCTCCTCCCCCATACATGTATCTCTTAATTCAAATCTTTTACATATATTAATATAACATTTCAAAGCAACCTTCAGCTATAAAACTATATAATAAATCCTAATTTGGCATTTATTCAACTCATAGTCTGCCCATTTCCTCCACCCCCATACATATATCTCTTAACTCAAATCTTTTACATATATTTATATCTAAACATAACATCCCTTTTCTTAAACTAAACAATCAGTAAACTAACCTATCTCCACCCACTTTCCTACAGGTCTACCATACATAATATTTTTTAATATCTTTATTCTTCTGCCCACACCACTAAAAAATAGTGGCTTGCCACAGTTGTTAAGTGAATCACTGCAGTTGTTAAATTCATCACATGGTTGTTAAGGGAATCTGGCTGTCCCCTTGACTTTGTCAGAAGGAGATCACGTGACCTCCTGGACACTGCAACGGTGATAAATACAGGTAGTCCTCGACTTAGGACCACAATAGAGCCCAAAATTTCTGTTGCTAAGCGAGACAGTTCTTAAGTGAATTTTGCCCCATATTGCAACTTTTCTTGCCACTGCCGTTGTTAAGCTCGTCACACGGTTGTTAAGTGAATCTGGCTTGCCCATTGGTTTTGCTTGTCAGAAGGTCACAAAAGGGGATTGCATAACCTCAGGACACTGCGACTGTCATAAATATGAATCAGTTGCCAAGCGTGTGAATTTTGACCACGTGACTGCAGGGATGCTGCAACGGTCGCAATTGTGAAAAACAATTGGTCCTAAGTCACTTTTTTCAGTGCCGTTGTAACTTTGAACGTTCACTAAATGAACTGTTGTAAGTCGAGGGCTACCTATCACAGGTCCTAAGAACCAATACTCACTTGCTTTTCGCGTTCCTTCACATCTTCTCCACAGCCGGTGTGCTCCACCGTGATGGACTCATCTGCCGAAGCGAGAAAGGTTTTGAGGGTCTGAACAACCTTCGTGCCACTGGCCTCAGGATTGGAGAGGACACGGCCTACCTCATTGGTCAGTATGTCCCTAATAAATTTATTCCTGTATCTACAGCAGAATGAAAGAGGGAAGGTGAAATTAAGCTTATTTGAATGTTGATTACTGGCAAGGAAGCCTTTTTGGTCTTTGTTTCCTTTTTGGCTCTTTGGTTGTCGGTTTTCAATGGTATGTAGTTGTTGTTTCTCTCAATGTGCCTGTTGACGGCTGATCCCCCCCCCCAAGTGCCAGGAATTCTCTGGCATTTTAGATAGCACTAGCACTTTGACTTATATACCGCTTCACAGTGCTTTACATCCCTCTCTAAGCGGTTTACAGAGTCAGCTTCTTGCCCCCCAACAATCTGGGTCCTCATTTTACCCACCTCGGAAGGATGAAAGGCTGAGTCAACCTTTTTTTTTTTTTTTTTAATTTGATTTATATGCCGCCCTTCTCCGGAGACTCAGGGCGGCTTACAATGCGATAAGCAATAGCCTTCATCCTTTTGTATATTTATACAAAGTCAGCTTATTGCCCCCACAAACTGGGTCCTCATTTCACCTACCTTAGAAAGGATGGAAGGCTGAGTCAACCTTGAGCCTTGGAGGGATTCGAACCAGCAGAAATTGCAGGCAGCTGTGTTAATAACAGGGTGCACTAAACCACTGTACTATCAAGGCTCTTGAGCCGGTGAGACCCGAACTGCCATACTGCCATACTGCATTCTAACCACTGCGCCACCACAGCTCCTAGATAGCACTGTTGATGTTACCTACTTGGCTCATGAAATGTTTGCAATCAAACAACCAAGCTCAGAGAGCACCAAAGACCTCAGAGTCCATATTAATTTCTAACACATTTCTAACACAAAACCATATTTAAAAAACAGTAAAATTCATTAAAAAAAAATCAAATACATTAATAAAATCACCCCTGACCCCCACCTCCCACCCCAGCGACAGCAGATCACGCGAGCCATTTAACGGGGTCCATCCTGTTCTGGGTTCCCCAGGCCCACTGGCAGAACCCAGTCTTCAGCGCCTTCCGGAAGAGAACGGCCTTCAGCACCATTTTAATCTCTGGGGAATGAGAAGGCCTTTCTTCTGGGTCTCACCAGGTGTATCTCCCTCGGAGAACCCCCAGATTACGCACAGGGTCTGTTTGGGGTAGTGCCACCGAATCCAAGACCAAAGATGGCAATTCTCCCTGAGCCAACGAACCCCAAACCCAGAGCCATTCGGTCTTGCCAGGGTTTAGTTTCAACCCATAGCTCCCCATCCAACCTCTAACAGCCTCCAGGCACTGCGAGAGGGAGGACACGGCACCACGGGCTGAAACATGCATTAAATCATGATGCGGTGGGAAAAGAACATCTGTTATCCATCTCGAATTGAATTGAAGTGAATCCCTTGTTCATGAAATCTCCTGACAGTGAGAACAATTAATCAGTGAGACGGCTTGCTTCTAGAAGTTGTGGGTGCTCCAACAGCGGCAGTGTTTAAGAACAGATTTGACAACTATTTGGTCTGAAATGTTATAGGGTCTCCTGCCTCAAAAGGGGGTTGGACTAGAAGACCTCCAAGGTTCCTTCAAATTCTATTATTCTGTTCTTTCAATCTTTCCAGCAGTGGAGAAATCCTATTCTATTTCATAAATGTCCTAAGAAACCATTTCAAAATAATAAATTATTGTTTCATTTCTGGTTTGTTGGGATCTGACCACCTCTTTGGTTTTATCGCTATTATTTTTAGCGGGTTTATCTTTTCTTTTTCATTATTTTATACCGCATCATATCACTGTTTTTTAAAAAAAAACCAGGACAGATTCATTAAATAGGATGCAGTCACTTACTTTTTGCCGACTTCGTCATAAGCTAAGGAATGGAAGGTTTTACAGGTGACATTTTTAGAGCAAAACAGCAATGATTGCTTCTTGATTTTGTTGAACGCTATGAACAAGAATTTAAGCTCCGACCACTCCCTGGCATACTGGAGCAGAGTGGATGTTTTCCCAGTGCCTGTGTGAAAAATTAAAAACATTTCAGTCCTTCTGGATTCCCCGCCCCCCCCGCCCCCCAAGCCCGGTTCCTTCCAGACAGCCATGATGACAGAAAAAATTCCCAGGATTTTATAGGTTGAAGGTGTGAGGTTAGACTGAAGCTTCCATGTGTAAAGATGGAATTAAGCAAGGTGGATAAAATCCAAGAATCTTGTCTAATAGATCCCTTCTGATACAAAGAAACCAAGTCATTAAGAAAACAAAGAAAAAATCTCATCAACAGTTATCAGACTTCAAAATCAACAATACAGATAGTCCTCCACTTATGACCAAAACCTTTTGTTGCTAAGTGAAACATTTGTTAAAGTGATTTTTGCTCCGTTTTACCACCTTTCTTGCTACAGTTGTTAAGCGAATCACCAGAGTTGTTAAAATTAGTAATCCGGTTGTTAAGTGAATCTGGTTTTCCTGTTGATTTTGCTTATCAAGTGGTCGGAAAAGGGGATCATGGAACCCCAGGACAATGTAACCGTCATAAATGTGAGTCACTTCCCAAGCATCTGAATTTTGATCATGTGACCATGGGGATGCGGCAATGATCTTAAGTGTGAAAAAATGCTCATAAGTCACTCTTTTCAGTGCCGTTTGAATGGTCACTAAGTGAAGTGTTGTGCGTCTACGTTAGAAGCTGTCAATTTACAAAGCAAGGACTTTGTGGGTTCAAGAGTGCTAGCCTAGTGGAGAAGGGTGTGCATGAGTGTATATGAGTGTGAGTGTCAGGTGTGCCTCCTTTCAATACTCAAGAAAGAAAAACCCAGACTCCATTTTCATAGAGAAAGGTACTTTTACTGAGTATGAACTGAATGCAACCAAAGAAAAGCAAGGTCTGAGGCAAAAGGTGTGAAAATTACATATAGAAAGCATCCCCAAAATCCTTCCAACCGTCCAGGGAAAATTATCCAATCCACATTCTCCCCAGGGGTCATGTGAGGTGCAGCATCCGATGGTGCCATCCTCCGGCTATGCCACGATGGTTGACCTTGAGTTGTTATCAGCTTCAAAGAAAACGCTAAAGAAAACTTTCTCTTCTCTTCTCCACCAGCTCACTTCCCCCCTCCCAGACATTCCAATAGCTCCCCCTTCCCCCCCCCCCGTTACAATGGTAGCAGAGCAAGCAAGCAATGAAAAAGCGGAGGGTGACAGTGAGAGAAAGAGAGAGAGAGTGTGTGTGTGTATGTGTGTGTGTGAGAGAGAGAGAGAATGAAGAAAATATTTGTAGCTCAGGGTTGAACTTTTGGGTTCTTGATGCTCTCTGAGCTGGGTGGTTTTCTTGCAGACGTTTCATGACCCAACTAGGGAACATCATCAGTGCTAGAAGGGAGTGGGGTTTGCAGGGAGGAGGAGGAGGAGGAGGAGGAGGAGGAGGAGGAGGAGGAGGAGGAGGAAAGCATGGGGCTTTTGATAGTTTCTGAGCTTGGTTGTTTTCTTGCAGATGTTTCATGACCCAACTAGGGAACATCATCAGTGCTAGAAAGGAGTGAGGTTGGTGGAGGAGGAGTGGGGAGGGGGAGGGGGAGGAGAATTGTGGGATCTCTGAGTTTGATTGTTTGCTTGCAGGCATTTCATGATCCAACTAGGGAACATCATGAAATGTCTACAAGTAAACAATCAAACTCAGGATCCCTCAGCTTCCCCCCCCCCTCCTCTCCAAATCTCCACTCTCTTCTAGCACTGATGATGTTCCCTAGTTGAGTCATGAAACGTCTGCAAGAAAACCACCCAGCTCAGAGAGCACCGAGGACTCCACAGTTCATCCCTGAGCTACAAATATTCTCTTCTATCGGCAACACTACAATCTCCGTAACAGTGGAGAAGAACCATAGCAGCATGCATCACCCACAAGGAGAATCTTTAGCCAGAGAAATGAAGATCTGGACAAGGTTAGGGCAGCTCAAAAAATATGCAATGATTAGCGAGTTTGCATTTACAGAGGGAATCAAGAATCTTCTGGCCTCCGGCTGCCTTACCTGCAGAACCCACAATTTTTACCCGGTCTTCAGGGTTAAGCCTGTGGTTTAAGATCAGTTGTTGTTCACTAGTAGGTTGTGAAATAGGCCTGTCGATGAATAGAACCAGAAGATAGTAAAAGGTTAACATAGGTAATCATGTGGTCTATACAACAGAGCAAACAGGGTCTAATTCAAGGTTTCTCAATCTTGGCATCTTTAAGATATGTGGACTTCAACTCCCAGAATTCCCCAGCCAGCATTTGCATTTGCTGGCTGGGGAATTCTGGGAGTTGAAGTCCACACGGCTTACGGTTGTCAAGGTTGAGACACATTGGGCTAAATTGTTCTCCTCGGAAAACCTGGACAGTTAGTCCTCAGCTTACAACATTTCATTTAGTGACCGTTCAATGTTACAACAGCACTGACAACAGTGACTTACGACTGTTTTTCACACTTACGACCATTGCAGCATCCCAATGGTCACGTGATCAAAATTCCGATGCTTGACAACTGATTCATATTTATGACGGTTGTAGTATCCTGGAGTCAGGTGATCCCTTTTGCAACCTTCGGAAAAACGAATTCAAGGGGGAGGCCAGATTCATTTAACAATTGTGTTACTCACTTAACAATGGTGGCAAGAAAAGTCATAAAATGGGGCAAAATTCACTTAACCTATGTTTCCCTTAGCAACAAGTAATTTTAGGCTCAATTACAGTCTTACGTTGAGGACTACCTGTACATGTTTGCAAACATTCCGTAAAATCCTGGTTGTTCATACAGGTAGTCCTCGACTTATGATCACAATTGAGCCCAACATTTCTGTTGTTAACTGTTGTTAAGTGAGTTTTACCCCATTGTCCAACCATTCCTGCCACTGTTGCTAAGTGAATCACCGCACTTGTTAAGTTAGTGACATGGTTGTTAAGTGAATCTGGCTTCCCCTTTGACTTGGCTTCTCAGGTCGCAAAAGGGGATCACGTGACCCCGGGGACACTGTGACCGTCATAAATACGAGTCAGTTGCTAAGTGTCCGAATTGTGATCACATGACCGCAAGGATGCTGCAATTGGTCGTAAGTGTGAAAAGCAGTCATGAGTCACTTTTTTCAATGTTGTTGTAACTTTGGTCACTAAACTGTTATAAGTTGAGAACTACTTATATTAACACAGAAACTTAACGTACATACCTAAAACCTCCTCCACTGCTGGGTAATTCAGGATCATTTGTGGAAGGTGTGTTGCAGAGTGAATTCTCCAAGTGATGCAAGCAATAAGAAACACTGTAGTGAAACCTAGAAGAATACAGAAATTGGAAAAAATTAAAATGAACCTCAAAGTAAACTCTAAATTGTACAAAACCCAGGAAAAATAATTCAGAAGGGGGAATAAACACACCTCGACAGATTTCTGTTTTAATGAACCAACCCTTAAAAGCAGCAGCATCTCTTTGCAGATGCCTGAGAGAGCCTGAGCAATGTTGCAACTGCTTTAATGAATAGGAGAGGAGTTTTATTTTTAGTTATATTTATTGATATCCTGCCTTTATTTTTGCACATAACTCAAAGGGGTGAAAATAGCCAATGTAGCTTCCTTCTCCTCCACACAACAACAACCCTGTGAGGTGGGTTGGACTGAGAGAGACACTAGCCCAAAGTCACCCAGTTGGCTTTCATGCCTAAGGTGGGACTAGAACTCATGTCTCCTGCTCATTGGCCCAGCCAGCTTTCATGCCTAAAGCGGGACTAGAACTCACTGCTGCTTTCTAGCCTGATACATTAACCACTAGACCAAATTGGCTGTCATGCTAGATTCAAAGTGCTTTTGCTGAATGCAAAGTTTTAAATGCACGCACAGCCCTGTCAAAGATACTCCTAGTTTTACTATTGCCGTAAACTACAGGTATCAGTCCTAGGAACCTCCTGACCCTTTGCAAACTTACCTGTTACTGATCTTGACCTCATTCTCCCGCATGGCATAAAGTAGGGTTGCCATGGAATACAAGATTTCAAGGATGTCCTCCGATGACATGGGGAAGTTGCGACTTTGGAGACAGTCCATCAGCTCCTGAATGTCACAAACGCCTCCAGCAAAGAGCACAATGGCCGCCATCACTGCCCGAACGTAGGCCAGCTGGAAGACCATGGAGTGAATCATTATAGGGGTGGGGGAAACAATTTTTTCTCTCACGGGTTGTATTATCTGTCCTGTCTGACAGGGGAGCAGGGTGAATGGTACAAGGAGTGCTCCGGCTTACAGTTATGCAAGGAATGTGGGGTCCTTGGTGCTCTCTGAGCTTGGTGGTTTTCTTAAAGACGTTTCAACGCCTGACTAGGTAACGTCATCAGTGCTAGAAGGGAGTGGGGTTTGCAGAGAGGATGGGGAGGACTGTGGAGTCCTTGGTGCTCTCTGAGCTTGATTGTTCTCTTGCAGACATTTTATTAACCAACTAACTAACATCACCAGTGCTAGAAGAGAGTGGCTTTTGCAGAGAGGGGGAGAAGGAGGAGGACTGTGGGATCCTTGGTGCTCTGAGCTGGGTTGTTTTCTTGCAGACATTTCATTACCCAACTAAGTAACATCATCAGTGAAAGAAGGGAGGGGGAGGAGGAGGAAAAGAACTATAAGATCCTTATTATTTGGAAGCCTGGCACTCAGACTAAGCACTAAATAGTTGCTAAAACAAATGGTTTGGAATTATCTGTCTGGGAATCCATTGCCTTTTGCGTGACATCCCCAAATTCTGAGCAAGAAAACCCACATCCAAGGAAAAACACAATGGAAGCCCCCCCATAACCTCAATTCCAGGGAGCATTTAAGACTGCCAAGACCTACAGTCTCTTTGCGACCGTCCAAATCCGGAAGTTTCCTGGCGATGCAGACTTCCGCCTTGGGATAGAGTGAGTGGCGTTGCAGAAACGTGAGGGCAGTGGTGGGATTTTTACAGGGGTAGGTCTGATAATCAGCCACACACCTGGATTCGGAAGAGAAAAACAGACATGGATTACTTCCACAGTTCCACTAATTTTTGTCATTTTCTCAGGATGGCAATCCCAATAGGAGGGTCAAGGGCCACTACTGGGCTGCAGCCTATTCGAAACTGGACTGTGGGAGAACTGGGCAAGCGTGTGCTGCTCGTACAAATGGACCTGTGTGTGCTTGTGTGCGCCTGCCACTCATATGCGTCCCCCTCACCCCCGGCACTAGGCCGGACTGCCAAGCTGGGACCCCGGCCTAGTGCTGGAGGTTTCTGTGGGCATGGCTTGGTGCGGGTGGCAGGGGAAGGATAATGCAAAATCTCTATTCCCCCCCCACTCCAAGGGAAGGATACTGCAAAATCCCCATTCCCTCCCCACTCCAGGGGAAGGATACTGCAAAATCCCCATTCCCTCCCCACTCCAAAGGAAGGATACTACAAAATCCCCATTCCCTCCCCACTCCAGGGGAAGGATACTGCAAAATCCCCATTCCCTCCCCACTCCAGGGGAAGGATACTGCAAAATCCCCATTCCCTCCCCACTCCAGGGGAAGGATACTGCAAAATCCCCATTCCCTCCCCACTCCAGGGGAAGGATACTGCAAAATCCCCATTCCCTCCCGATTAGCTGGGATTTGGGAGGCAGAGAATAGATGGGGGCAGGGCCAGTCAGAGGTGGTATTTACCGGTTCTCTGAACTACTCAAAATTTCCGCTACCAGTTTGCCAAAACTGGTCAGAACCTGCTGAAACCCACCTCTGGACCCCAGGTTACAATGTGGCTCGGTGAGAACAAAGAAACAGAGTCCTGGTTACCTCACTTAAAAAATACACATTTATTCAGCCGAACAAAGGTGGGTTCTCCCATAAGATTGGAAGAACCCTGAATGCAGTTTGAAGCAAGTATATATAGATTTCTTATTTTTACTTAGTTACATTAGAGGAAACCAGCACACCATAGATAACTTACAGGCAGTCCTTAAGTTATGACCACAATTGAGCCCAAAATTCCCATCGCTGAGTGAGAAATTTGTGAAGTGAGTCTTGCCCCATTTTACGACTTTCCTCGCCACATTTGTTAAGTGAATCGTTGCCGTTGTCAAACTAACAACACGGCTATTAATAGAATCTGGCTTCCGCACTGACTGGTCCCGGGGTCGCAAAAAACGGTCACATGACCCCGGGAACCTGCAACTGTCATAAATGTGAGTCAGTTGCCAAGCGTCTGAATTTTCATCACGTGACCCTGGGGATGCTGCAACCGTCATAAGTGTGAAAAACGGTCATGAGTCACTTTTTTCAGTGCTGCTGTAACTTTGGACATTCCCTAAACGAATTGTCATAAATTGAGGATTACTTATATTAACACATGAAGTTAACATATGTACCTAAGACCCAGGGGTGAAATGCTCCCGGTTCGGACTGGATTACCCAATATGGTAGCGATGGAGGCGGGTGGTTCGGAGAACCGGTAGCAAAAATCCCTGCTGCCCCCCACATGCCCAGCTGAGCCGCAAAATCATCAGAGGCTTTTTTATTTTTTACTTTTTAAAGCATTTTTTCTTCTGCCCAAAAAATGCTTTTAAAAGTAATAAAAAAAAGCCTCTGATGATCGCACGGCTCAGCTGGGATCGGCAGACCCTTTTAAAAGCATTTTTTTACAATCTCTTTGAAGAGGTTGTAGAAAAAATGGTTTTAAAAGTAAAAAAAAAGCCTCTGATGATTGCGTGGCTCAGCTGGGATTGTCAGAGCCTTTTAAAAGCATTTTTTTACAACCTCTACTAAAAAACCTTTACTTTTTTTAAAAGTAAAAAAAAAAAAGTTGGCCACGCCCACCGTCACATTAACACCCCCCCCCCCGCCAAAAGCCAAGCCCACAGAACCGGTAGTAACAAATTTTACATTTCATCACTGCTAAGACTTCTTTCACTGTGGTGTAAGTCAAGGGCTACCTGTACAGGTAAGTTCAGATCTATGGCAGATCCAGGTAGTGAAAGACAAGAGAGGCATCGAGAGTGTCAGTCCATACAGTGGCCGAAGGTCACACGATTGAATGGCTGACTAGGACGACGAATCCTCGACTTACCATTCGTTTAATGACTGTTTGAAGTTACAACGGCACTGAAAAAAGTGGCTCATGACCATTTTTCACACTTACGACCGTTGCTCATATTTATGACAGCCGCAGTGTCCTGGGGTCACGTGATCCCCTTTTGCGGGATTGTGGAAAAAGTTTTCTCCCTTTTCATGGATTGGGGAAACACAGAGAATAGGTCAGAGGGCAGAAGATTTTGGGTGCACAAACCAGGGTTTAGAGCAGCGTGTCTCAAACATGGCCAGTTTAAGATGGATGGACGTCAACTCCCAGAATTCTGGCCCAGGCTGGGGGATTCTGGAAGTTGAAGTCCATCCCTCTTACAGTGGCCAAGTTTGAGAAACACAGATTTAGAGCTTATCACAACCGAAGCTGAGACACACAACAAAATACAGTGGAATCATAGCCTGGCCCAGAAGCGTCCAATGAGCAATGTCAAGGATATGCTTAATGACTGTGTTGCTAACTTCACCACTGCAGCGTTTCACTTAACAACTTTGTCAAAAAAGTTCATAACATCAGGCCAAACTTTGCTTTACAGCTGTCTGGCTTAGCCACAGAAATTTGTGGCTCAATTGAGGTCGTCAGTCGAGAAAGCAAAAGAGATGGTTTGCGGTTGTGATACCGAAGGCCACTCACCGAATAAATCCCAGCATGCATTGGGGGTGCTCCTTGGTTAGGCCATACTGTTTCAGAATGGCTCCTACGATCACTGTGGCGTGGTCAACTTCTTTCAAATAGTCCTTGTACAGCTTCTTCCAAGGAATTACTGTATTTTCCGGCGTATAAGACGACTGGGCATATAAGGCGACCCCCGACTTTTCCTGTTAAAATATAGGGTTTGGGTTATACTCGCCGTATAAGACTACCCCTCTTCCAACGCACACCAAATAAAAATTAAAAAACATCAACTGGCTCACCCACAATGTAAAAGCAGCTGTGCTAGACCCAAAATGGCCCCTGCAACAAGCAGGAACCTCAAACAGCCACAAAAAGCCCAAAAAAACAACTTTCACACTTTACAACACAAAATTCCACATACAGCTTTGTGAGATTTTGAGTGTTTGAGTAGTTAGAGTGAAACACTACAGAAACACACTAAATCTCAGAAAGCTGCACAAATATTATTTTATTTTATTTTTATTTTTATATGAAAACTAAATTTAAAACTTCCTAAACTTTAAATGGCTAGGTCTAAAAAAGAACAACTAAAAAAAAAACCCAATTAACTATTTTTTTAAAGCTCCCAAAGGGGAAAAAAACTTACCCAATAGAACAGGGGTCTCCAACCTTGGCAACTTTAAGACTTGTAGACTTCAACTCCCAGAATTCCTCAGCCAGCTTTGTTTTGCTGGCTGAGGAATTCTGGGAGTTGAAGTCCACAACTCCCTGCCTGCTTGATTGCTGATGGAATGGATTCAGGCAAGCGAAGCAAGGCAAATGTTGCGACTAGCAGCTAAGGTAAGCAAGCTGGAGGGGGAAAACTTTTTTCCTTCTTCATGGCTCTGGCGATCCCAGCGGAGTTGCCTGATTAGCAGATCGTCAGAGCTTGGATCGCCAGAGCCATTTAAGGCTCGTCAGAGCCTTTCGGGCTGGTCTGCCTGGTTACAGGAGAACGACACCTGGCGTATAAGATGACCCCCAACTTTTGAGGAGATTTTCATGTGTTAAAAAGTCGTCTTATACGCCGGAAAATACGGTAACTAAAATTCCAGAGCAAACATTGGATATGACTTAGACCTGACTTTAATTTAGAATAACTTTACTGTCGCTTTAAATGTACACTAATCAGCATACATTAAAATGAAATTTCATGGCGTACAGTTCTCAAAGGGTCACCCCCTCCAATATACACTACATAAGCATGACTGTTCTGCCCCAGCCACGGATCCCAAAGAACACAGCACACACAAACTCTGAACAAAACTTAGTTTACTCAAATAATGCAGTTTTAAATGCCAGCTGTTAATAAGCATTCTTAACAGCCTGCCAGAATTCCACAGATAAGATAGTCAGAGTCTTACTGGAGTTGGCAGAAAGCCCAGAAATCAGTTGCAGAGAAATCCCAACACAATGATTAGCGAACTAAAGTTGTTTCCTGCAGCTTGTTGCAAGCTGCGTCCTTTCTTAAATAGGCTAAGGGAGTGGCCAATTAGCCCCAAGCCTTACTCTCGAGGAGACCTCCTCCTGAGGAACCACTCCTATCTTTTGGCAGCTCTGCGTGCCCGTACATTGAGAAGAGGCTCCTCCTCTTCATCCTCTGTACTTAAAGGAGCCTCTGGAGGTTCTGAAGGCCCTGACTGGATCCCTACCTCTGGCACCACATCTTCTTCAGCCTTCTTGCTGTCCAACTCGGGCGCCGGCTGCACAGGCTGCTGGCGCAGCACCACACCAGCCTCCTTGTCGTCGGGATCAGCAACAATCCGTGCAGGCCGCTGGCAGGCCACAACAATGACCAAATAAATAAATAAATGCAAAATTATGCATATACCCACATATATTATGTGACACATACAAAGAACACAATTTTTCCATATCATTTATAAAAAATATTTTTTAAATCCCGTCTTTAATATTTTTATGTGCAAGATTAAAACCTTAGTCACCAAGAAAAACAGGAGATTTGACTTCCAAGAACAGAAGAAGTGTGATACAATTCAAAACATTACCTACCTCCCCATAATTCAACAGTTGCACCGTTGTTTTGTTAATCACTTACAAAGCGTTATTAGCAGATACCTGTTAGATCAATATTGGTTAAATCTGGCAACTTTAAGACCTGTGGACTTCAATTCCCCAAATTCGCCAGCCAGCCATGACATGAGCGCAATCCCTTCCAATCTTTGAGGGGCTGCCCCAAAGAAGAGGGGGTCAACCTATTCTCCAAAGCACCTGAAGTCAGGACAAGAAGCAACAGAGGGAAACTAAGCAAGGAGAGAAGAAGCCTGGAATTAAGGAGAAATTTCCTGGCAGCGAGAACAATTAGCCAGAAGTTGTGGGTGCTCCAACACTGGAGGTTTTTAAGAAGAGATTGAACCATTTTCTGCCTCAGCAGGGGATTGGACTAGAAGACCTCCAAGGTCCCAATTAACTCTATTATTCTGTAAACAGAAGGGGGTTTTAAACAGGGGTATGTACCTGACTAGGGTTAGACCATGGAAGAAACTTTGTAAGGGAGACTGTGTCTGCACCAGGTCCTGTCCATCTTCCTGAAAACGTTGGAAGGGACCTTGGAGGTCTTGTAGTCCAACCTCTACTCAGGCAGGAGACTCTATACCAGGGATGGCAAACCTTTTTGCCATTGCATGCCAAAAGCGGGGGGAACGTGGGGAGGTCACGTACGTTTGTGTCCACATCCATAATTCAATGCACCTTGCCTCGCCGGGCATATGCGTGCAACCCTCCAACATTTGGCGCACAATGGCATGGTGGGCCTATTTTTCACCCTCCCAAGGCTCCAGAGGCTTTTTTGGATCCTGGGGAGGGCAAAAACAACCATCCCCACTCCGGGGCGGGGCCAGAAACAGCCCGTTTTCCCAACTTCCAGAAGGCCCGAAAATCAGCTGGCCGGCGCACGCATGCGCGCTGGAGATGAGCGAGGGCAATGCTTGAATGCCCACAGATATGGCTCCGTGAGCCACCTCTGGCACTCTTGCCATAGGTTCGCCATCACGGCCCTATACCATTTTCAGACAAATGGTTGTCCAATCTCTTCTTATAAACTTCCAGCGTTGGAGCATTCGCAACTTCTGGAGGCAAGTCGTTTCACTGATGAATTGTTGCAACTGTCAGGAAATTTCTCCTGAATTCTAGGTTGCTTCTCTCCTTGATTGGTTTCCACCCGTTACTTCTTGTCCTGCCTTCAGGGGCTTTGAAGAACAATTTGACCCCCTCTTCTTTCGGGCAACGTTTCAAATATTGGAAGACGAAATAAAGAGATGATGATACACTTCCAACACTTACACACCAGACAAAGGTTTTGGAGGAAATCAACCAGAGGTACCAGGGCAAAGATCTCCTGAAGGATTTCATCTGGCAGTTTCTCCATGATTACCTGAGATACGTCATTCCCAGATGTAGTTCCGGAGAGCTCAGGCTGGGCATCAGAAAGAGGATCCACCTCAACATCTTGAACTTCCTGCTGGACAGTTCCATCACTTGAGCTCTCTTCAGGAAGCCTCACCAACAATGGTTCTTGGACCTCTTGGCCAGCGCTTCCGTTGGAGTCGCTAGGTTCCGGGGACAAACAAAAAAGTTTTCTGGGCACCACTATGTTTCTTTCATCTGCAAAAAGAATACAAGAGTCGTCTGAGTCGGACACTGACTCAAGAGTGAAGTTCTCCATTAAGGCCCATATACTTAGAAATGCTTTGTTGAGGGTTTGGAAAAAATATCAATATAAGTTAAATTATAAGATACCTGTATGGGCAAATCCTAGACATGCAATAGAAAATATAAGTATAGAACAAAAACAGGAGGTGATTACCTATAAAGAGCTTCTTATTATGGAAAGGGGGGTAATGTATTTGAAATCTTTAGATACATTGAGAGAAGAAGGTATAATTTATACATGGTTTCAGTACGGTCAACTTCAAGCTAGATGGAAGGAAGATCAAAAAACTGGCTTCGTGCAAAATGAGGAGAATTTGGTAAAACAAATTAGAGATCAAAAACAAATGCATATTAAAAGGCTGTATAATGCTTTATTGGAAATAGACTCTGAGACGGAACTGGTTAAAGATTGCATGATTAAATGGGCGCGAAATTTTCAAGAGCCAGTGATGATGGAGACTTGGGAAAAGATTTGGACTAGAAATGTGGAATTTACACAAGCACAAAATTTAAGAGAAAACTTTTATAAAATGTTTTATAGATGGCATTTAGATCCAAAAAAATTATCATGTATGTATCCTAATGTGCAAGCTAAATGTTGGAGATGTGACTGTGATGATGCAACTTATTATCATATATGGTGGACTTGTAGAAAAATCAAAGCATTTTGGATAAAGATTTGGTGGGTGATGCAGAATATTTTTAAAAAAAGACTGAAATTTACTCCGCAGTTGTTTTTACTGGGTATAACTACGGACTGTACAGTTGCAGAGACTAAACTGATTTTGAACTTGATAACAGCAGCAAGATTGTTGATAGCACAACATTGGAAGAAGGATTTTTTGCCTACTATTGATGACTGGATATTGAAAGTAACTAATTTAGCTGAAATGGCTAAAATTTCAGCATATTTGAAGGATCACACACAAGAAAGGTATATACAGGACTGGAGAAGATGGATTGATTATATTCAAAATAAGTATCAGACTAAAAAATATCAAATAGCTTATGAATGATTTTTTTTAACTGTATAAGCGCTATATACGTGATATTAGAAGTATTATGTCTAAGAAGTAGGATTTTATCTATGGGGGGTTAAGATTTTTTTTTTAGGGGGTGTTAGTTTAATGGTTAGTTAAGCAATTTAGCTTGTCGTTAAAAGTTAATAGAAATACCTTATGTTCTGCTCTGGGAAGTCGGGGAGGGGGAGGGGGGGTTGGGTGGGAGGGTTGTGGGGAAATTGTGTTTGTTTACTAATAAAACTTTTTCAATAAAAAAAAAAGAGTGAAGTTCTCCAGATGTTCCTCATCTCTGATTTTGTGGCTTTCTGCCACATTATTGGAGCATCTTGAGATGTGGGATCTACTCCTGAAGTAAGCTGTGATGGTTCCTTGGTGGCCTGCGCACCCAACAGAGACAGAAAGGAAAGACAAATTACAGCAGCTTCAAAGGACAGCTGTGCCCAGGCAGAAAAGTGGGATGTCAGTAGACAGGAATTTGTACAGATAGTCCTTGACTTTGAACAGTTCATTTAGTGACACTCTGAAGTTACAACTGCACTGAAAAAAGTGACTTACGACCATTTTCTACATTTGAGACGGTTGCAGCATCCTGTTAGGATATGGTGTAAGCCTAACAAATTGTCCAGGCAATATATGTGTTCTATAACTTTAAATGTATTCTGTAACTTTGAGATGTAATGCTGAGTAATTGTACTGCTGAGTCATTGTAATGACTAATGACTGCTGACTGAATGCTGACTGCAATTATCATAATTGTACTGTTGAGTCATTGCACTGCTGACTTCACTTATCTTAAGTGGATAATTACTAGTGTAAACTGTATATAAGGAGACAGCCAAGCTATAGTATTGTTGGATCTGCTCTCATCATTGCTTGGCTTGCTGCTTGATTGGAACTGTTACTGTCAGGTGAAGAAGCTCTCATCGTGGATGGATATGCTACCATCGTGATTTGTTACCAGCGTTGAATTGCTGTTTATTACCTACTGTTGTTTGTCTGGTAAGAAGATATCTGTAACTTCGGATTGATTTGAATGGCTAAAGACTTGGATTGACTAAAAGACTATGCAATTGTTTTTCACTACAAAGTAAAAGCTTTGTTAAACCAGTTTGTATGTATTGTATTCATTGCTCTCAGTACCGTTTCTCTGTGCACTTACTCTGCTGGTTGGTAACACAACAATATCCTTAACACATCCCTGTGGTCACATGATCAAAATTTGTACACTTGGCAACAGACTCATATTTATGACAGCTGCAGGGTACCAGGGACATGTAATCCTTTTGCAACCTTCTGACAAGCAAAGTCAAGGGAGAAGCCAGATTTGCTTAACAACCATGTTTCTCACTTAGCAACTCCAGTGATTCATTTAACTTCTGACCGTTACCATCTACTTCTGTCCTACTATCGCAGTACCATTGAGTGTCCTGACATACGGCATTCTTGCATGGTGTGGGAGCAGCTCTGTAGCGGACATAAAAGCTCTACAAAGAATCATTAAAGCTGCCCAGAATATCATCGGACTCCAGCTACCAGCCCTGGACAACATTTTTGAATCTTGCTGTTTGAGGAAGTTTCTCCGAGACTCTTCCCATCCTGCTTACAATCTTTTTGGACCGTTGCCTTCTGGCAGAAGAGACAGAACAATTCAAACTCGGACCACACGTCTTCTGAATAGTTTTTATCCCAGAGCTATAAGTGCACTCAACAATGAACTAAAGGGCCATTGTCAGTGAGCTGTTGGACAGCATTACTTGGTCTGTTGTGTGGATGCTTAGGTGGTTTAGGGGTGGGGAATTTTTGGTGGGTGGGGTGTGTTTGGGGATTGTCATGTGAGTTGGGTCGGGACTCTGGGTGTCATGTGAATTTCGTTGTATGGGTATACTGTGTATATATGTATAATGACAATAAACTTAAATTTAAACAACTGTGGCAAGCAAGATCATAAAATGCCAAAAAATATCAATTAACAGATATCTCGCTTAGCAGCAGAAATTTTGGGCTCAATTGGGGTCGTAAACTGAAGACTATCCGTATTGCCTTTCACATCTCCCATTTAAGCCTTCTTCCTGGTATCAGCACACACTTTTGTAAGAGTTACTTACAAAAGCTACAATCTTGAAACAAGTAGAAGAGAATGTGTAGGGTCCTTGATGTTCTCTGAGCTTGGTGATTTTCTTGCAGATGTTTCATGACCCTACTACAGAACATCATCAGTGCTGGAAGAGTGGGATTTAGGAGGAGAAGGAGGAGGAAGGTGGATTCCTTGGTATTCTCTGAGCTTGATGGTTTTTTGCAGATGTTTCATGACCCTACTAGGGAACATCCTCAGTGCTGGAAGAGTGGGGTTTGGGAGGAGGAGGAGGAGGAGGAGGAGGAGGAGGAGGAGGGGGAGGAGGAGGAGGAGGAGAAGGAGAAGGAGGAGAAGAAGAAGAAGAAAAAGGAGAAGGAGGAGGAGAAACAAGTAGAAGAGAATGTGTAGGGTCCTTGATGTTCTCTGAGCTTGGTGATTTTCTTGCAGATGTTTCATGACCCTACTAGGGAACATCATCAATGCTAGAAGGCAGTAAGTGGGGTTTGGAGAGAAGAGGAGGAGGAGGACTGAGAGGCCCTTGGTGCTCTTTGAGCTTGGTGGTTTTCTTGCAAATGTTTCATGACCCTACTAGGGAACATCATTAATGCTAGAATGGAGGGGTAATTGTGGAGAGGAAAAAGAGTACTGTGGGGTCCTTGGTACCCTTTGAGATTGGCTGTTTTCTTGCAGACATTTCATGACCCTTCTAGGTAATATCATCAGTGCTAGAAGGAGGTGGGGTCTGCTCTCTATATACAGCTGCCTATATAAACAGGGAGTCAACCTCTAACAACAGGGAACAAATGACAAACGGAAAACCAACGTGTTGTAACGCATCCTGCAAATCTTGCATTGCAACAGGACAATGCTGCTTGGACTGATTTAACCAAAAGCATGAGAGACAGGAAGTGCCACCAGGAAACCATTCACTAATTTTTTTCAGAAAAGCAGCTGCTTGGTCTTGCAACACAATGCAAGATTCATCACACCTGTGGAATGCCTCCTTTTCTGAGGAGTTGGGCAAAAGCCTCCATAGGAATCTTGGCTGCCCGGACTCGGGGTGGAGGGATGCTTCAGGGCGGCCGTGCCTTCTGGGCTCTGAGGAGCATCTTTACAATCACTTGCTGTCAGGTCCGGTTCCTTGAAAGAGCTCACTGACCCAGAAGAAAAAACAGAGAAAAATGGCACTGGGGACTGAAGATCTCCTAGTAAAAGACAAAACCAGGATCCCATTGCAACCCAGACCCTGCCCTCTGCAAACCGCAATTGATGGTTTAAGTGGGGCCACTGCCAATCCCCACAGAAGCCTCTAATCTCCTATCCCCCTTGTCTCCCTCAGGCTGCCCCATAGATCCCTTCCTATCCCCCTTCTCTCCCTGAGGCTGGCCCCATAGATTCTCTCCTATCCCCTTCTCTCCCTCAGGCTGCCCCCATAGATCCCTTTCTATCCCCCTCCTCTCCCTCAGGCTGCCCCCATAAACCCCTTCCTATCCCCCTTCTCTCGCTCAGGCTGCACCCATAGATCCCTTCCTATCCCCCTCCCTCAGGGTGGCCCCATAGATCCTCTCCTATCCCCCTTCCCTCCCTCCAGGCTGCCCCATAGATCCTCTCCTATTCTCCTTTTCTCCCTCAGGCTGCCCCATAGATCCTCTCCTATTCCCCTTCTCTTCCTCAGGCTGCCCCCCATAGATCCCTTCCTATCCCCCTTCTCTCCCTCAGGCTGCCCCCATAGATCCTCTCCTATTCTCCTTTTCTCCCTCAGGCTGCCCCATAGATCCTCTCCTATTCTCCTTTTCTCTCTCAGGCTGCCCCCCATAGATCCCTTCCTATGCCCCTTCTCTCCCTCATGCTGCCCCCATAGATACTCTCCTATCCCCTTCTCTCCCTCAGGCTGCCCCCATAGATCCTCTCCTATTCCCCTTCTCTCCCTTAGGCTGCCCCATAGATCCCTTCCTCTCTCCCTCAGGGTGGCCCTATAGATTCTCTCCTATGCCCTTCTCTCCCTCAGGCTGCCCCCATAGATCCCTTCCTCTCTCCCTCAGGCTGCCCCCATAGATTCTCTCCTATTACCTTCTCTCCCTCAGGGTGGCCCCATAGATCCCTTCCTATCCCCTTCTCTCCCTCAGGCTGCCCCCATAGGTCCTCTCCTATTCCCCTTCTCTCCCTTAGGCTGCCCCATAGATCCCTTCCTCTCTCCCTCAGGGTGGCCCTAAAGATTCTCTCCTATGCCCTTCTCTCCCTCAGGCTGCCCCCAAAGATTCTCTCCTATTCCCCTTCTCTCCCTTAGGCTGCCCCATAGATTCTCTCCTATTCCCTTCTCTCCCTCAGGCTGCCCCCATAGATCCCTTCCTATCCCCGTTCTCTCCCTCAGGCTGCCCCCATAGATCCTCTCCTATTCCCTTCTCTCCCTCAGGGTGGCCCCATAGATCCTTTCCTATCCCCCTTCTCTCCCTCAGGGTGGCCCCATAGATCCTCTCCTATCCCCCTTCTCTCCCTCAGGCTGCCCCCATAGATCCCTTCCTCTCTCCCTCAGGGTGGCCCTATAGATTCTCTCCTATGCCCTTCTCTCCCTCAGGCTGCCCCCATAGATTCTCTCCTATTCCCTTTCTCTCCCTCAGGCTGCCCCCATAGATCCCTTCCTATCCCCGTTCTCTCCCTCAGGCTGCCCCCATAGATCCCTTCCTCTCTCCCTCAGGGTGGCCCTACAGATTCTCTCCTATTCCCCTTCTCTCCCTTAGGCTGCCCCCATAGATTCTCTCCTATTGCCCTTCTCTCCCTCAGGCTGCCCCCATAGATCCCTTCCTATCCCCGTTCTCTCCCTCAGGCTGCCCCCATAGATCCTCTCCTATTCCCCTTCTCTCCCTTAGGCTGCCCCCATAGATCCCTTCCTCTCTCCCTCAGGGTGGCCCTATAGATTCTCTCCTATGCCCTTCTCTCCCTCAGGCTGCCCCCATAGATTCTCTCCTATTCCCCTTCTCTCCCTCAGGCTGCCCCCATAGATCCCTTCCTATCCCCGTTCTCTCCCTCAGGCTGCCCCCATAGATCCTCTCCTATTCCCCTTCTCTCCCTTAGGCTGCCCCCATAGATCCCTTCCTCTCTCCCTCAGGGTGGCCCTATAGATTCTCTCCTATTCCCCTTCTCTCCCTCAGGCTGCCCCCATAGATCCCTTCCTATCCCCGTTCTCTCCCTCAGGCTGCCCCCATAGATCCTCTCCTATTCCCCTTCTCTCCCTCAGGCTGCCCCCCCATAGATCTCTTCCTATCCCCCTTCTCTCCCTCAGGCTGCCCCCACAGATCCTCTCCTATTCCCCTTCTCTCCCTCAGGCTGCCCCCATAGATTCTCCCCTATTCCCTTCTCTCCCTCAGGCTGCCCCCCCCATAGATCTCTTCCTATCCCCCTTCTCTCCCTCAGGCTGCCCCCATAGATCCTCTCCTATTCTCCTTTTCTCCCTCAGGCTGCCCCATAGGTTCTCTCCTATTCTCCTTCTCTCCCTCAGGCTGCCCCCCATAGATCCCTTCCTATCCCCCTTCTCTCCCTCAGGGTGGCCCCATAGATCCTCTCCTATCCCCCTTCTCTCCCTCAGGCTGCCCCCATAGATCCTCTCCTATTCTCCTTCTCTCCCTCAGGCTGCCCCCCATAGATCCCTTCCTATCCCCCTTCTCTCCCTCAGGGTGGCCCCATAGATCCTCTCCTATCCCCCTTCTCTCCCTCAGGCTGCCCCCATAGATCCTCTCCTATTCTCCTTCTCTCCCTCAGGCTGCCCCATAGATCCTCTCCTATTCTCCTTCTCTCCCTCAGGCTGCCCCCCATAGATCCCTTCCTATCCCCCTTCTCTCCCTCAGGGTGGCCCCATAGATCCTTTCCTCTCTCCCTCAGGGTGGCCCTACAGATTCTCTCCTATGCCCTTCTCTCCCTCAGGCTGCCCCCATAGATCCCTTCCTCTCTCCCTCAGGGTGGCCCCATAGATCCCTTCCTCTCTCCCTCAGGGTGGCCCTACAGATTCTCTCCTATGCCCTTCTCTCCCTCAGGCTGCCCCCATAGATTCCTATTCCCCTTCTCTCCCTCAGGCTGCCCCCATAGATCCCTTCCTCTCTCCCTCAGGGTGGCCCTATAGATTCTCTCCTATTCCCCTTCTCTCCCTTAGGTTGCCCCCATAGATTCTCTCCTATTCCCCTTCTCTCCCTTAGGCTGCCCCCATAGATTCTCTCCTATTCCCCTTCTCTCCCTCAGGCTGCCCCCATAGATCCCTTCCTATCCCCGTTCTCTCCCTCAGGCTGCCCCCATAGATCCTCTCCTATTCCCCTTCTCTCCCTTAGGCTGCCCCCATAGATCCCTTCCTCTCTCCCTCAGGGTGGCCCTATAGATTCTCTCCTATGCCCTTCTCTCCCTCAGGCTGCCCCCATAGATTCTCTCCTATTCCCCTTCTCTCCCTTAGGGTGGCCCCATAGATCCCTTCCTATCCCCGTTCTCTCCCTCAGGCTGCCCCCATAGATCCTCTCCTATTCCCTTCTCTCCCTCAGGCTGCCCCCCCCATAGATCTCTTCCTATCCCCCTTCTCTCCCTCAGGCTGCCCCCATAGATCCTCTCCTATTCTCCTTTTCTCCCTCAGGCTGCCCCATAGGTTCTCTCCTATTCTCCTTCTCTCCCTCAGGCTGCCCCCCATAGATCCCTTCCTATTCTCCTTTTCTCCCTCAGGCTGCCCCCCATAGATCCCTTCCTATCCCCCTTCTCTCCCTCAGGCTGCCCCCATAGATCCTCTCCTATTCCCCTTCTCTCCCTTAGGCTGCCCCCATAGATCCCTTCCTCTCTCCCTCAGGGTGGCCCTATAGATTCTCTCCTATGCCCTTCTCTCCCTCAGGCTGCCCCCATAGATTCTCTCCTATTCCCCTTCTCTCCCTCAGGCTGCCCCCATAGATCCCTTCCTATCCCCGTTCTCTCCCTCAGGCTGCCCCCATAGATCCTCTCCTATTCCCCTTCTCTCCCTTAGGCTGCCCCCATAGATCCCTTCCTCTCTCCCTCAGGGTGGCCCTATAGATTCTCTCCTATTCCCCTTCTCTCCCTCAGGCTGCCCCCATAGATCCCTTCCTATCCCCGTTCTCTCCCTCAGGCTGCCCCCATAGATCCTCTCCTATTCCCCTTCTCTCCCTCAGGCTGCCCCCCCATAGATCTCTTCCTATCCCCCTTCTCTCCCTCAGGCTGCCCCCACAGATCCTCTCCTATTCCCCTTCTCTCCCTCAGGCTGCCCCCATAGATTCTCCCCTATTCCCTTCTCTCCCTCAGGCTGCCCCCCCCATAGATCTCTTCCTATCCCCCTTCTCTCCCTCAGGCTGCCCCCATAGATCCTCTCCTATTCTCCTTTTCTCCCTCAGGCTGCCCCATAGGTTCTCTCCTATTCTCCTTCTCTCCCTCAGGCTGCCCCCCATAGATCCCTTCCTATCCCCCTTCTCTCCCTCAGGGTGGCCCCATAGATCCTCTCCTATCCCCCTTCTCTCCCTCAGGCTGCCCCCATAGATCCTCTCCTATTCCCCTTCTCTCCCTTAGGCTGCCCCCATAGATCCCTTCCTCTCTCCCTCAGGGTGGCCCTATAGATTCTCTCCTATGCCCTTCTCTCCCTCAGGCTGCCCCCATAGATTCTCTCCTATTCCCCTTCTCTCCCTCAGGCTGCCCCCATAGATCCCTTCCTATCCCCGTTCTCTCCCTCAGGCTGCCCCCATAGATCCTCTCCTATTCCCCTTCTCTCCCTTAGGCTGCCCCCATAGATCCCTTCCTCTCTCCCTCAGGGTGGCCCTATAGATTCTCTCCTATTCCCCTTCTCTCCCTCAGGCTGCCCCCATAGATCCCTTCCTATCCCCGTTCTCTCCCTCAGGCTGCCCCCATAGATCCTCTCCTATTCCCCTTCTCTCCCTCAGGCTGCCCCCCCATAGATCTCTTCCTATCCCCCTTCTCTCCCTCAGGCTGCCCCCACAGATCCTCTCCTATTCCCCTTCTCTCCCTCAGGCTGCCCCCATAGATTCTCCCCTATTCCCTTCTCTCCCTCAGGCTGCCCCCCCCATAGATCTCTTCCTATCCCCCTTCTCTCCCTCAGGCTGCCCCCATAGATCCTCTCCTATTCTCCTTTTCTCCCTCAGGCTGCCCCATAGGTTCTCTCCTATTCTCCTTCTCTCCCTCAGGCTGCCCCCCATAGATCCCTTCCTATCCCCCTTCTCTCCCTCAGGGTGGCCCCATAGATCCTCTCCTATCCCCCTTCTCTCCCTCAGGCTGCCCCCATAGATCCTCTCCTATTCTCCTTCTCTCCCTCAGGCTGCCCCCCATAGATCCCTTCCTATCCCCCTTCTCTCCCTCAGGGTGGCCCCATAGATCCTCTCCTATCCCCCTTCTCTCCCTCAGGCTGCCCCCATAGATCCTCTCCTATTCTCCTTCTCTCCCTCAGGCTGCCCCATAGATCCTCTCCTATTCTCCTTCTCTCCCTCAGGCTGCCCCCCATAGATCCCTTCCTATCCCCCTTCTCTCCCTCAGGGTGGCCCCATAGATCCTTTCCTCTCTCCCTCAGGGTGGCCCTACAGATTCTCTCCTATGCCCTTCTCTCCCTCAGGCTGCCCCCATAGATCCCTTCCTCTCTCCCTCAGGGTGGCCCCATAGATCCCTTCCTCTCTCCCTCAGGGTGGCCCTACAGATTCTCTCCTATGCCCTTCTCTCCCTCAGGCTGCCCCCATAGATTCCTATTCCCCTTCTCTCCCTCAGGCTGCCCCCATAGATCCCTTCCTCTCTCCCTCAGGGTGGCCCTATAGATTCTCTCCTATTCCCCTTCTCTCCCTTAGGTTGCCCCCATAGATTCTCTCCTATTCCCCTTCTCTCCCTTAGGCTGCCCCCATAGATTCTCTCCTATTCCCCTTCTCTCCCTCAGGCTGCCCCCATAGATCCCTTCCTATCCCCGTTCTCTCCCTCAGGCTGCCCCCATAGATCCTCTCCTATTCCCCTTCTCTCCCTTAGGCTGCCCCCATAGATCCCTTCCTCTCTCCCTCAGGGTGGCCCTATAGATTCTCTCCTATGCCCTTCTCTCCCTCAGGCTGCCCCCATAGATTCTCTCCTATTCCCCTTCTCTCCCTTAGGGTGGCCCCATAGATCCCTTCCTATCCCCGTTCTCTCCCTCAGGCTGCCCCCATAGATCCTCTCCTATTCCCTTCTCTCCCTCAGGCTGCCCCCCCCCATAGATCTCTTCCTATCCCCCTTCTCTCCCTCAGGCTGCCCCCATAGATCCTCTCCTATTCTCCTTTTCTCCCTCAGGCTGCCCCATAGGTTCTCTCCTATTCTCCTTCTCTCCCTCAGGCTGCCCCCCATAGATCCCTTCCTATTCTCCTTTTCTCCCTCAGGCTGCCCCCATAGATCCTCTCCTATTCTCCTTTTCTCCCTCAGGCTGCCCCATAGGTTCTCTCCTATTCTCCTTCTCTCCCTTAGGCTGCCCCCATAGATCCCTTCCTCTCTCCCTCAGGGTGGCCCCATAGATCCTCTCCTATCCCCCTTCTCTCCCTCAGGCTGCCCCCATAGATTCTCCCCTATTCCCTTTTCTCCCTAAGGCTGCCCCCCCCATAGATCTCTTCCTATCCCCCTTCTCTCCCTCAGGCTGCCCCCATAGATCCCTTCCTCTCTCCCTCAGGGTGGCCCCACAGATCCTCTCCTATCCCCCTTCTCTCCCTCAGGCTGCCCCCATAGATTCTCCCCTATTCCCTTTTCTCCCTAAGGCTGCCCCCCCCCCCTAGATCTCTTCCTATCCCCCTTCTCTCCCTCAGGCTGCCCCCATAGATCCTCTCCTATTCTCCTTTTCTCCCTCAGGCTGCCCCATAGGTTCTCTCCTATTCTCCTTCTCTCCCTCAGGCTGCCCCCCATAGATCCCTTCCTATCCCCCTTCTCTCCCTCAGGGTGGCCCCATAGATCCTCTCCTATCCCCCTTCTCTCCCTCAGGCTGCCCCCATAGATCCTCTCCTATTCTCCTTCTCTCCCTCAGGCTGCCCCCCATAGATCCCTTCCTATCCCCCTTCTCTCCCTCAGGGTGGCCCCATAGATCCTCTCCTATCCCCCTTCTCTCCCTCAGGCTGCCCCCATAGATCCTCTCCTATTCTCCTTCTCTCCCTCAGGCTGCCCCCCATAGATCCCTTCCTATCCCCCTTCTCTCCCTCAGGGTGGCCCCATAGATCCTTTCCTCTCTCCCTCAGGGTGGCCCTACAGATTCTCTCCTATGCCCTTCTCTCCCTCAGGCTGCCCCCATAGATCCCTTCCTCTCTCCCTCAGGGTGGCCCTACAGATTCTCTCCTATGCCCTTCTCTCCCTCAGCGTGGCCCCATAGATCCCTTCCTCTCTCCCTCAGGGTGGCCCTATAGATTCTCTCCTATTCCCCTTCTCTCCCTCAGGCTGCCCCCATAGATCCCTTCCTATCCCCGTTCTCTCCCTCAGGCTGCCCCCATAGATCCCTTCCTCTCTCCCTCAGGGTGGCCCTATAGATTCTCTCCTATTCCCCTTCTCTCCCTTAGGTTGCCCCCATAGATTCTCTCCTATTCCCCTTCTCTCCCTTAGGCTGCCCCCATAGATTCTCTCCTATTCCCCTTCTCTCCCTCAGGCTGCCCCCATAGATCCCTTCCTATCCCCGTTCTCTCCCTCAGGCTGCCCCCATAGATCCTCTCCTATTCCCCTTCTCTCCCTTAGGCTGCCCCCATAGATCCCTTCCTCTCTCCCTCAGGGTGGCCCTATAGATTCTCTCCTATGCCCTTCTCTCCCTCAGGCTGCCCCCATAGATTCTCTCCTATTCCCCTTCTCTCCCTTAGGGTGGCCCCATAGATCCCTTCCTATCCTAATCCTTGGTTAGAGGATTAAGCACAAAAGATTTGTAACCAATCAATACACTTTCTGTAATTGTAATGGATGATAATTGTTTTATATTTTAAGTTTTGTTTAAAAATAAAAAAAAAAATCCAAAAAAAAAGAAGGGAGTTAGGGGAGGATCTATGGGGGCAGCCTGAGGGAGAAAAGGCTGGTTGTAACTAGTCGTTATTTTTCAAACTCTTAAGTTTCGATTTATCAAGCTGTAGCACCTAGTTTCGTTTCCAGAGAAGCAAGGGTGTCCAGCTATTGTCTTTGTGTGTGTGTGTGTGTGTGTGTCCTGTTTGTTTCTGTGTCTGTGTGTGTGTTTATATACATACAGACACACACACACACACACACACACATTAATCACATTAATCACATTTTTGTATTATATTGCACAAGAGTGAAATTGGGAAATTAAATATTAATAACAAAAGTATACAGAAGAGTGCAGTTCAGTGCCTAGGTTGGCCTTTCATGCAAAGGGATCTCACTCTCCCAAGTGAGTCTGGCTGGCACAACAGCAGGGGTGAAATCCAGCAGGTTCCGACAGGTTCTGGAGAACCGGTAGCGGAAATTTTGAGCAGTTCGGAGAACCAGCAAATATCCTTTTTTGCAATATCCTTCCCCCAGGAGTAGGGAGGGAATGGGGATTTTGCAGTATCCTTGCCCTGGAGCGGGGTGGGAATGGAGATTTTGCAACATCCTTCCCCTGAAGCAGGGTGGGAATGGAGATGTTGCAATATCCTTCCCCCAGGAGTAGGGAGGGAATGGGGATTTTGCAGTAACCTTCCCCTGCAGCGGGGTGGAAATGAAGATTTTGCAACATCCTTCCCCTGCCACGCCCACCAAGCCACACCCACAGAACCGGTAGTAAAAAAAAAATTGGATTTCACCACTGCTCAATAGTAATAAAATCGAACTTCTGGCTGCCTCAAAAGTGGTTTTAATTTCCTCTTATCCTTGCCCTTCAGGCATCCCATTTAAAAGCCCTTCCTTTTAAGAGGCAGAAGATGCCGTAAGCCGCAGTTTCTCAACCTTGGCAACCTTTAAGACTTGTGGACTCCCACTCCCAGAATCCCCCACCCTGCATGCAGGGGATGATAGAACATGTAATACCTCCAATATCTGGAGGCCGCCAGGTTGACGATGGTCGGGTTGCAACTGACTCATTTTTTCCCCACCCAAAGAAATTCAATTACTTTCCTCCAAAATCCGGATGGGAAATAATTCTGCCCGGATGACAATGCTTTCCCAGCTCATACATAATAATATGTATACATAATACATAATATAATAATACATAATAATATGAATTTTATAATATAATAATAATAATATGTATGTTATAATATAACATAATACATAATATGTACATAATACATAATAATATGTATCATATAGATACATACATAACAAATACCAAGAATCTAATTAGCAATTAATTGCATTTTAATTTAAATTTGACAATTTGAACTTACTTTGACTTTCGCCTAATTTGCAAACAGCCTCCGCTGTTGCATACGCACCGCAAATAGCTCCCAGCCAGCGCAATCTAATGGGTTCACACTTCAACCAATGAAACCCCGCCTCTTGCGACTGATGGGTCTCTGCTGCCCTATCGCAGAGCTCGCTCCTTCTTCAAGTTGAAGAGTGGCCTGGTCCGGACCAATGAAAACTCGCGGGCAATTGGACCCCTCCTGTCCCCAAAGGGATGCAGGAAAACTACAAGCATAGAGTACTGCGCAGCACTCATTTCCGCCCCCCCCCCCGGGTTTGGGAGGGGGGAAGCTGAATTCAACCCTTGTCAAAGTCTCCTTTGAGGTCCCAAAGATGTTTTTTTTTTCAAGAGACATTTCTTGTTTTTTTTCTTTTGAAGACGTTTCGCTTCTCATCCAAGAAGCTTCTTCAGCTCTGACTGGATGGTGGGGAATGGAAGGATTTATATTCCTTGCAGACAGCTGGTCATTTTAGCTATACAATTTGGGATGAACACGGTATGAATGGTGTGGGAGTAAGAATGGATTTCCAGAGAGAGAAGAAAAAATTGCAGACTACAGGAACCTTGTGCACTACTCAGGTGGCCCTGATGTTGTGGAATGGAAGGACTAAAAAACATTCCCAGGCCAGTCAGAGACAGTTTATTGCGCAAGGTTCAGAGCCAGATTTGTACCTGAAGCTTTGAACAAAGAAAGAACTCTGATACAATGGTTTTTATACATTTCTAAGACAAAGGATTCAGTGAGATCATACATTTTCCATATATGGTTAATCATGAGATCATACATCCGATTTTCCTTCTATGGTTATATTTACTTGTTAATAAGTTCATCTAATTACTTAAAGCATTAATCTTAGTTTATAAGATTATCTTAGCCACACAACTTTTCTTAAGTGCTCAGAGTCGCTAATGGGAGAGTTACTACTGTCCTTGGGTAAATTCATTAGATTAAGTAACTCTTTGTAACATATAGGTCTTTGTGTCATTCACAGTCAGGTCACTCAGATGTTTTTCCATATAGCAGTCCTTTCCTTGACATCTAGGTATCAGAAGATATATTACCACTTAAAAGGGGTTTAACTGTTTGTTAATGTAATTTCCAACAAGCACTTTCCTCTCTTATAATAATGTTAGATAGAGTCTCTCAGAGTTCATGTATCCAAGCACGTCTTCCCCTTATAATAATGTGAATAGAGAGGGTCCCCCAGAGCCCATATATCTGACTCTGTATGATTCCTATTTTATTCACATTATTTCTTTTATCTACATTATTCTTTATTTGCTCTTTACTTCACTGAGGACACAGATAAACCTCCAAGTAGCCTCAATTACTCTCTAAAAAGGATTCAAATACCTAGCTGCCTGCAAAATAAATCCTTCCATTGCCCACCATCCAGTCAGAACTGAAGAAGCTTCTTGGAGGAGAAGTGAAACGTCTTCAAAGAAAAAACAAGAAAGTCCAGTTGCCTCCTGAAGAAGCACTGTAAGGAAATAGATATACTGAAATAGTAGAAACTTGTTAGTTGTTTTCTGCAACATATATATGTATCATATATGATGTCTTTGTATACCTGCATGCTGTAAATATTTGTTTCCTGGAACACATACATATATTATGCCTTTAAAGTTGTAATACAAATATGCCACATTGACTAACTTCCTGGAACAAACATATACTGTTATTGGGGTCTATAAAGTATCTGGCATTTGTGAAAACGTATGTTCCACCTTTTGATCAGAGCCTTATCTCTGTATCTGTATCTTGAGTTCCCTTCACTCCAGGGGGCTAAATAGCCAAGTGTGAACACAAAGAAGATGATCAGGAAGAGATAATAATAATAATAATGCTAATGGTGCTAATCAAGGGGCTCTACTCTGTTCCAGGGGATACGCAAATCAAAGATGCCAGAATTGGAGGATTATGACTTTCCTGAACAATATAAAGGATTCACATTCCCTTTGTCAGGGTTCCAAGGAACACTCCCAACAAAATAAAGCTCCAAGGTCTGAGGTTCCTCAAAGTTTCGATTTATTAGAAATGTCATGTTGACACTTCTGGGAAAACCCAAATCTGAAAGCTTCCAGGTTTCTCCCACTCAGCTAAGAATTCACAGCCCTGCCCCACACCCACAAGTTCATCACATTGTCCAATCAACTTTCACACTCCACCATCAATCTTCGTGCAGTCTGAATCAGACGCAGGCAAAAGTCCTTGACTACAGAATGTTGTTATGACTAACTTTCTACCGCTTCAACAACAACCCCCTCCCAACTCCCCCAGCTAAAATATGTGGCAGTTAAGAAGCAAAAAAAGAAATTTGTCTTCCAAAACTGATACCCTTTCTTGTTTGTAGTTCTTCCCTGCATGTATCTTGTATGTGTTTGGAAGAGCTAACCATTTAAGCTTGACCAAGATTAAATGCTATTTCACTCAAGCCTCTGTTTAAGTTTCTTGTTTGGCATTTATGAGCTTAAACATATTATTATTGGACCTTACGGCACAAAAGGAATTAAGGAGGAACTTCCTAACCGTGAGGACAATTAATCAGTGGAAGGGATTGCATTCAGAAATTCTGGGTGCTCCATCCCTGGAGGTTTTTAAGAAGAGTCTGGACTGTTGTGGATTTAATAAGACCAACACAACTTTTGGGTTAATCAGAGACAATTTGTATATTGCGCAATAGGTTCAAGGCTCTGTACATGAAGCGTTGAACAAAGACAGAAATTAGGTACAATGGTTTTTATACCTTTCTAGACAAAGGATTCTGTTAACTCAGCAATTCATATGGTCATATACATTTGTCATTTTTAATTGACATTTCCTAATTACTGAGTTTCTTTGCAAAACAGTTATAATTCTTTTTGTAGATTACTGAAGCATAGACTCAAATCATCTTCTGACGATAGACAACTTTTAACTCGTGTGGATCCCCTTGACCTAACCAACCTTTAAGCTGTATGTCATTAGAATGTTCCTTTCTTCTGACAACTTAGAGGCCTCCTAGAGGAACCAAAAGGATTTTGGCTGAGTTTATACTTTTTCCAACCGGATGCATTGCTTTTTAGAATAGAGTGAATAGAAAGTTATCCAGTGGTCATCTATCAGAGCCCGCTTCATTTACATTAGGACAGTCACCTGTCTGAAATGGTATCGGGCAGTGCAGTGGTGGGATTCAGGTAATTTAACAACCGGTTCTCTGCCCTAATGATTTCTTCCAACAACCAGTTTGCCAAACTGCTCAGGAAGTTAACAACCGGTTCTCCCGAAGTGGTGCGAACCGGCTGAATCCCACCACTGGGGCAGTGATGGCTAACTTTTTTCTCTTCGTGCATGCGTGCTGGCACCCATAATGCAATGTACGCCAATCACATGCACACACAAGCCCCCCCCCCCGTGCCCCCTGCACATGTGCACACAGCCCCCCACGCCTACTCGGCCTGGTGCACCACAGCGGGGGGACGTTTCAGGGCCCCCAGGCTACAAAGGCTTTGCTCGAGCCTCCGGGAGGACAAAGACGGTCTCTCCAGGCTCCGGAGGCTAGAAACGGGCCCACTTCCAGACTTCCGGAAAGCCTGATTTTCACCCTCGCCAGGCTCCACGCTGGCCCTGCACTTACCTGGCATCCAAAATGGGCCATGTAGAGACTCCTGGAAGTCTCCTGGGTTAAAAAATGGGCAACCCCCGCGCTCCACCCCCACACATTTGTGCGTGAACCCCCCGCTCTCCTGCGCATGCGCACGCATCTCCCACATGCACCCCACCCCCTGCACATCCCGAAAACCAGCTGGCTGGCGGAAGGCGCACACGCAAATGCGCAGTGAAGCTGAGCTGGGCAACGGCTCACGTGCCAGCTGTGGCACGTGTGCCATTGGTTCGCCTCATGGGGCAGGGTCAGCAACCTGTGGCTCTGGAGCCACATGTGGCTCTTTCACCCCTCTGCTGTGGCTCCCTGTCACTCAAAATATGTGTCACAACTGCCAATGTGCGACACCCACCGGCACATGATTAATTTTTTTTAAAAAAAATTGATTTATATGCCGCCCTTCTCCGGAGACTCAGGGCGGCTTACAATGCGCTAAGCAATAATCTTCATTCTTTTGTATATTTATACAAAGTCCGCTTATTGCCCCCACAAACCGGGTCCTCATTTTACCTACCTTTGAAAGGATGGAAGGCTGAGTCAACCTTGAGCCTTGGCGAGATTTGAACCTGCAGTAATTGCAGGAAGCTGGTCTTAACAACCAGCTTAATAACAGGGTGCCTTAGACCACTGTACTACCAAGGCCCTTTTGAGCTTGAGCTTTTCAACCCCCGGTAGGATAAATCCAAGAAAAGAAAAGTTTCAGAAGAAAATAGAACGTTTAATTCAACTACATATGCCAGTTTTGTGGCCGCTCAAGAAATCGTCGGGCACGGGAAGGGTTTTGTGGCTCCCGGTGTTCTCTTTTCTGTGGGAAACGGATCTAAATGGCTCTTTTGAGTGTTTAAGGTTGCAGAGCCCTGGAATAGGGTCTCCTGCTGGAGCACGAAACTGGACTAGAAGACCTCCAAGGTCCCTTCCGGTTCTATTCTATTCTAGGTTTATTCTAGGTTGGGTGTCAAACTGGTGGCCTGCGGGCTGGATGTGTCAGACGCAGGCCATGCCCACCCTAGCTCCGTGAAGGGAAAAAAACGTGATACGTCACATGACACCGCAAGTTTGACACCCGGGTTCTAGATGCTAAGTTAGTAACACCGTTGTTAAGCAAATCTGGTTTCCCCATTGACTTCGCTCATCAAAAGGTCAGAAAAGGTGTTGTGGTTCGCCAGCAGCCTGCAGAGCTGGCAGCGGAGTCGGACAGCGATGAGGCTGAGGAAGAACGTGGGCCAGTCCTGGAGGCTGGGGAAGGCCCGGATGAGGGCTCTGTGTCGAAGGCAGAGATGGGGCCAGGGTAAGGTGACCAGATTTTAACATTGGTAAAGAGGGACATTGTGGGCGTGGCTTATTTTGTGGGCATGGCTAGCTGGTCATGTGACTGGGTGGGCGTGGCTAGCTGGTCATGTGACCGGGTGGCCATGGCTATGTGTATAGGGTAAGGTGAACAGATTTTAACATTGGTAAAGAGGGACATTGTGGGCGTGGCTTATTTTGTGGGCGTGGCTAGCTGGTCATGTGACTGGGTGGGCGTGGCTAGCTGGTCATGTGACTGGGTGGGCGTGGCTAGCTGGTCATGTGACCGGGTGGCCATGGCTATGTGTATAGGGTAAGGTGAACAGATTTTAACATTGGTAAGAGGGACACCATTGTGGGCGTGGCTTATTGTGTGGGCGTGGCTTGGAGGCCATGTGACTGGGTGGGCGTGGCTAGCTGGTCATGTGACCGGGTGGCCATGGCTATGTGTATAGGGACTACTCAGAGGGCTGGAAAGTCATTTCTGACAGGTCCTCGCACTTTTGACTGGTCCTCACACTTATGACCATCCTCACATTTATGCCCGTGCAGCATTCTTAACAACCATGTCACTCATTTCACAACCGCTTCTCTTCACCATGGTGACAAGATAGGGCAAAAAACGTAAAATGTGAGGACAGTCGTAAGTTCGAGGACTGGTCAAAAGTGTGAGGACCAGTCAAAAATAACTTTTTCAGCCCTCTGAGTAGTCCATATGCACAAAAGGACTAACCAGAGGGCTGAAAAAAGTCATTTCTGACAGGTCCTCGCACTTTTGACTGGTCCTCACACTTATGACCATCCTCATATTTATGCCCATGCAGCATTCTTAACAACCATGTCACTCATTTCACAACTGCTTCTCTTCACCATGATGACAAGATAGGGCAAAAATGTAAAATGTGAGGACAGTCGTAAGTTCGAGGACTGGTCAAAAGTGTGAGGACCAGTCAAAAATAACTTTTTCAGCCCTCTGAGTAGTCCATATGCACAAAAGGACTAACCAGAGGGCTGAAAAAAGTCATTTCTGACAGGTCCTCACACTTTTGACTGGTCCTCACACTTATGACCATCCTCACATTTATGCCCGTGCAGCATTCTTAACAACCATGTCACTCATTTCACAACTGCTTCTCTTCACCATGGTGATAAGATAGGGAAAAAAACGTAAAATGTGAAGACAGTCGTAAGTTCGAGGACTGGTCAAAAGTGCGAGGACCAGTCAAAAATAACTTTTTCAGCCCTCTGAGTAGTCCATATGCATTAAAGGATTACAGCAATAGAGAGGGATGAAGGAATGGAAATTAGAGTAGGAGTGAGGGTAAGAGAGGGAGGAAGAGAGGAGGAGAAGGAGAAAGAAAGAGGAAGTAGGGAGGAGAAAAAGAGGGTGGGGGGAAGAGAAAGTAAGAAGGAAAGAAAAGAGAGAGGTGGTAGGTTTGAGGAGAAAGATTGCTGTACAATAAAAAAGATGAAAGGGAAGAAAGCCAACCCCAAGCAAATATAAAGATATTAAGATAAAGAATGAATTGTTAAACTTTAAAGAATAAAAGAGAACAAATATGAATAAATAGCAATAATTAGAAACACACATACAAACATACAATGTATTTTCTTTGAACAGAATATTTGGCTGGTTCACAAATTTAAACAGCGGTTAGTCATTTCAATTAAATTTACAATTTCTATATTTCCTTTTTGCCATATTTATTCCTCATCTATTTTTTAAAAAAACCAATATTACCCTTCATCCTCATCTCTAATCTTAATCAAATTCAATTTTTCCCTTCTATTCTATATTATACCCCTTCCCATTGTCATCTATTTTTATATCCATCCTCACATTGTTTAATTATGTAATTATGTAATACAGTTGTTTAATACAAATTCAACATTTTAATATAAATCAATTAGTTATAAAACTATCTTTTTTGTATATTAATCAATATGAACATGAATATTCCAATTATTTCCATGCAATCCAATTTCTTACAAATCAATTAATTATATTTACCAATATTAATAAACCAAATAATTTCTCCCATATATTCCTCCGAACCACAACTTAACCATTTCTGCTTTCAACACAATATACAATTAATAGTATCTCAATTATTACAATTCCCTAGTTAAATACAGCTTTTTTTCCTTTGTGTTTTAAAATCTTGAACTCTCCTCCTAAATTTCCCATGTTTGCAGTTTTTCACCTACCTTTTTTGGGGAGGAAAAATAAAAATAAAAATAAATCTCTCTCTGCCTCATTTTGTCAGGCTGCACCAAAGACCCTGGTTTCGGTTTCGTTTTCGTTTCTGAAGCTTAGCTACGGGGGAAAAAAAACTGCTTTACACTGATTGCCTGTAGGGCGGCCTTTTGAAGCCCCGGGCAAGAGTTTAAACAGTTTTTTTTTTCTTCTAGCCATCAGCTGGGGCTCAAGAAAAATCGGGACTTTTTTGAAACGCCGCGGGACGCGGGACAAATTGCTCAAAAGCGGGACTGTCCCGCCAAAAGCGGGACGTCTGGTCACCTTAGGCCAGGGCCATCAGGGAGTGATATGCAGACTCCGGAGCCTCCAGAGGCTGACAGCAGAGAGGCAGAGGAACAGGAGGAGCCTGTTCCTAGTGCGCGCATGAGAAGAGCTGCCAGAAGGCAGGAGCAGCTAAAGCAAAGAGGACGACTCGGGAGTAAGGCCAAGAGATGATTGGCCCCTCCCATAAGGCTTAAAAGGCCAGCAACGGCTCTTGGGCTCTTTGTCGGAAAACAACGTTGATAGTCTTGCTGCACTTATCTCTTGTCGGTGTCTTCTGCTTTTGAACTTTTGCCAAGAGAAGCCTTTGGCAGTTGGCCTAATTATACCAAGGTTGGTGATTAGACTGAAGAATTTGTGTTATGAACAGTTTGTTTTGATTTAGTTTGGACTACGCGGAGAATGAGTTAATTCTCAGCTGTTCTAATAAAGTCTGTTTGTTTTGGAACTGTTTGCGTCGATTACTACCTTCTTGGGCCTGGGTCACAACAAAAAGGGATCACTTGATCTCAGGACAATGCAACTGTCATACAGTGAACTCCCAGGATTCTCCAGCCAACATGTGTTAAGATATGTGGACTTCAACTCCCAGAATTCCCCAGTCAGCATCTGCACCAAGAAATCCCTCTCGAAATTCTGTCTTTGTTTCTCTGCTTCCTGGAGAAGTTATTCCAGGGAGAAAAAAAAAATTGGGCTCGTCCGGGATTTGAACCCGGGACCTCTCGCACCCTAAGCGAGAATCATACCCCTAGACCAACGAGCCAGCTGTTTTCAGATGCCTTCCAGATGTTTGCTTCAGACAGTCTGCTAATTAGAGGCTCAAATTTCTTTCTTGGCTCATGGCAACCAGTAGAACCAGTGATGCGCCAAATTCATGCGCCTGTTGCCTGCACATTTTTTTTGAGAGAAAAACTCTTAACTCTTTATTGGGATTTGGACTGTCAACCAAGCACGTCATCCAGGAAAAGTTGAGCATGCATGAGAGATTGCATAAACATTTAAATTTTTCTATGTAAATAAATGAATTTAAATTTATTTCACTGCATAAACGTTCAAATGCAAAAGTTTAAATTTTGCTGGAGATACTTGGGAAGGAATACACTACCGCATCCACAATTTATTAAATGTATCTGCCACTCAAGTCCAGTGACTCTGGGAGTAGGGGATTATTTATTTATTTATTTATTTATTTATTTATTTATTTATTTATTTATTTATTATTTATTTATTTATTTATTATATTTCTATACCGCCTTTCTCCCGTAGGACTCAAGGCGGTGTACAGTCAAGAAAAATATACACACAAACATCATAAAATTGCTAATTAAAATTATTACTTAGTTTGGTCAATTAAATAAAACCCAGAATTAGATAACATTTAAAAAATCATTCACATGTTCGTATGTTTAGCCCCGCCTGTTGGAACATCAGGGTCTTGAGGGCACGGCGGAAAGCACGGAGATCAGGGATATTCCGTATCTCCAGGGACAGTTCATTCCAAAGGGTTGGAGCCCCCACATAGAAGGCCCTCCCCCTGGGAGTCGCCAGTCGACATAATTTGACTGACGGTACCCTGAGTAGTCCCTCCCTGTGAGAACGAACTGGTCGGTGGGAGGCTATTGGTGGCAAAAGACCGTCTCGTAGGTTATGGCAGTGATGGGTTTCAAATTTTTTTACTACCGGTTCTGTGGGTGTGCCTTGGTGGGCGTGGCTTGGTGGGTGTGGCAGGGGAAGGATACTGTAAAATCTCCATTCCCACCCCACTCCAGGGGAAGGTTACTGCAAAATCCCCATTTCCTCCCGATCAGCTGGGGCTTGGGAGGCAGAGAAAAGATGGAGGTGGGGCCAGTCAGTTCTCTGAACTATTCAAAATTTCCGCTACCGGTTCTCCAGAACTGGTCAGAATCTGCTGAAACCCACCTCTGGATTATGGGAGAGGGAGTCCTCCTAACATGCATTCAGATGATGGCCCTGCAGCCCCAAACATTTTTTCATGAGGGGTTTGGGGTTTTTTTGGGGAAAAAAACTCAATCCAATTTATGGACAAGGAAAAAAATATATAGTTCTAATTTAGCAGACGCAATTGAGACTGGCAACTTGATCATTAAATGAAACCGTCGCTAAGTGAAACCCAAGGAGTTCCGTGGCAATTTGGTGGTGGCCCCAAAGGGAGCAAGAGGGATTATAAATCAGTCCTCTTAGCTCCCTGCGTACTTCAAATTCAACAGCCCAAACAATGCTTACTTCGCCTACTTACTTGCACAGCAGAAAAGATTTATAAGTACTCCTGTTTTAGTGGTGATAGAGAATATGGGTGAAGGGTTTTTGGAAAGTATCAAGAGGAAACAGCTAGCTTAACCACAGATGTAAATAATTAGAATAACAGGAAAGCCCCTAAAACTCCAATGATAACCATAACCATAGCATAACCACCCAGAGGAGGCTTCAGAGTAAGGATTTAAGATGCAAAATAGATATTGTTCGTCATTTAATGACCACATAATCCCTTGCAAGGTGGAGTCGGAGGAACTGAATGGAACTGAACATTTACTAGCGGATGCCTTTCCTGTCACCAATGTGGAGTTTTGTTCAGCAAATATATTCTCATTGTGCCCAGAGAGAGAAATATCAGCCTCTACCTAGGATTGAACTCACAGCCTCCTTATTGTGAGGTGAGAGCTCCACCTCTAGGCCACACCACTCCAGTTCCAAGTCAGGAGAATAAGTTTGCTCACAGCTGCAAGAGGAAATTGTTAGTTATAGGTGGTTTTTCTGAGAAGTAAGGATAGTACAATAGTAAGCAAAGCACATGTTTAATAGAAGACTACATATTAATTATATTATATGCTAATTATAATTCACATGTGATGTACGGTTTAGTATGTTTGGGGAGGACCTCAGGAAACATTTAAGAGGTGGGGGGGGGGCAAGAGTGTATCTTCATAGTACCTAAGCCAGGACTCTTCAAACTTGTTAGCTTTAAGACTTGTGGACTTCAACTCCCAGAATTCTCCAGCCAGCTGGCTGGAGAATTCTGGGAGTTGAAGTCCACAAGTCTTAAAGCTAACAAGTTTGAAGAGCCCTGACCTAAGCCAATGGGGAATGTGACTGCTTGTTAATGCCCAGCGGGACAGGAGTGTAAAGATAGTCCTTGACTTACAACAGTCCACTTAGTGACTGTTCACAGTTACATAAGTCATATGGTCATAAATCAGATTGAAAAAGCTGACTTATGACCATTTTTCACACTTACAACCATCGCAGCCTCTCCATGATCAGATTTCAGCTGCTTGGCCATTGGCTCGTATTTATGACGGTTGCATGTTCCCAGGGTCACATGATCCCCTCTTGCGACCTTCTGGACAATGGAGAAAAGCCGGATTCACTTTACAACTGTGCTACTAACTTAACAACTGCAGTGATTCACTTAACAACTGCGACGAGAAAGGCAGTAATAACGGGGCAAAATTCACTTAACGACGCTCTCCCTTAGCAAACAGCAATTTCGGGCTCCGCTGTGGTCGTAAGTCGAGGACTCGCTGCAAAGGCTTCAGCATCTGGAGGGCGCCAGCTTGACGAAAGCTGGGCTTCAATTCATTATTATTATTTTTTCTCCTCCCTTCCCAAAGCAATACAATTATTTTTCTCCAAAATCAGGATAGCAAATGATTCGGCCTGGATGACAATCCTTTCCAGCTCTAGCCTCCAAAATCTCATTAGGGATTAATTAGGTTTTTTTAATTAAACCTGGTTACTTGGACTTAACTCTGATTATCTCGATCTAATTTGCAAACAAACCAACAGCCCCTCTTGCCCGCGCACCTCAACTTGCTTCCCCCGCCCGTTGGCCACGCGCAACCTAGCCTGCTGGCGACTCCGCCCCGCCCTCTGAGCCTGGTGCGCCTCCGAGAGGTGTTTCTCTGTCGACCTATCGCAGAGCTCGCTCCCTATGGCTCCTCCTTCAAGCGTTAAGAATTGCCAGGTGCGGACCAATGAAGCGTCGCGCGTAGATGATGACGTAATGCAGGAAACACTATAAAAGTGCAGGAACCAGCCATAAGTATGGAGTGCCTTAGAGCAGTCACTTCCGGTTCTGTACTTCGCCTTGCCATAATGCAGGTTACCCCAATAAAGATGTTCCCCAACTAATTTCCAGATATTTTTTGGCTAATGTACTTTTATAAAGAAAGGCGTCTGTCTGAACGGGAAAGCTCTGGTGTTCTCTTCCCTTTTTGGATAAAAGAGGACGCACAAAGCTGAGTTCAATCTTGTATGTGTGTATTTATATTTCATATCGATATATAGTTTATAAAAATATATATTTAAATTTATTATTTCATTTTTCCAGTATTTTAAAACTTCTATAAAATATATTTAATATTTATATGTTTATATGTACTATATATAAAATATATTTACATATTCATATATTGATAGGGAGAAAATGTAAATAGTAGAAGATCACGAAATAGTTGTTAAGAGAATATATAGATGAATGTTGTATGTCTTGTAATGTCATTTTATGTTAAAAAATTAAAATTTAAAAAATTTAAAAATGCAAAAAAATAGATATATTTCATATATATGTGTAAATTATATATGGTAAAAATATATACTTCATATTTATTTATTTATTTATTATATTTCTATACCGCCTTTCTCCCGTAGGACTCAAGGCGGTGTACAGTCAAGAAAAATATAGACACACAAACATCATAAAATTGCTAATTAAAATTATTACTTAGTTTGGTCAATTAAATAAAACCCAGAATTAGATAACATTTAAAAAATCATTCACATGTTTGTATGTTTAGCTAAAATATTTTATATTTATATTCATATACTTTATGTATAAAATAGATTATAAAAAGATATATTTCATATAATGTAAATTACATACTGTACAAAATATATTCTTCATATTTACACATTCATATAGTTTATGTTTAAAATAGATTATAAAAAGATATTTCATATATATATATGTAAATTATATACTGTACAAAATATATCCTTCATATTTACACATTCATATAGTTTATGTTTAAAATAGATTATAAAAAGATATATTTGATACATATATAACTATATAGTGTACAAAATATATATTTCATATTTACATATATATTTCATATATAATATATTATAAAAAGATATATTTTGTATATAAATTAAATTATATATTGAGGAAAAATATTTTTCATTATATATACCAGTATATGTAAAATACATTTTACAAAAATATATTTCATATCTCTAAACTGCCCATCTCCCTCAAAAGGGTTTTAGGTCCTTCCCTCTGGAGCTCTGGACCGGCGATGGAGGAAGGAAAAACCGCCAATCTCTTTCCTCGGCTAATACGGGAAGGGAGGTTTACCCTTCTCCAAGAAGAGATTGAAAAAATTCCCGACCTGGACAGAGACGTGAGACAAAAGCACTGGGAGAAGTCGGGAGACACGCTTCTCCACTTCGCGGCCAGGCACGGCCAGCTGGATATCTTGCGTTACCTCACCGAGATCGTGGGAATGAACGTTGAGCTGGTGAACCGAGACTACAAGCGTCCCCTCCACGAAGCTGCCTCCATGGGCCACCGGGATTGCCTCTTATACCTTCTGGAACAGGGAGCCGCAATAGATTGCTTAAAAAAAGCAGATTGGTATGGTGGGTTGGCTCTGAAGGGTTTTCCTCAGATTGAATGGGAGACCATGAGGAGATCACAAGAGCCCAGATCCTGCTGGCCTTTTGCTTTCCAGTTGAGGTTTCATGCTTGTGGCTCTATTTTTTCTGTTTTTATACTTAGCTTTATATTATCAGGGTGAAGGTTTCTTCTCCAGGATTTCTGAACGTTTCGTTACCAGGCTAGGCAACAACTTCAATGGAGTTTAGGGGATGTGTCAGTGTTCTTCTGTTTATAAGGGCTTCAGGTGTGGGTGTTTATATTATATTATAATTCACTTTAGCTGCCCTAGAGTCATGAATTTGAGATAGGCGGCCATGTACAGGGAAATAATAAATGAAAGAAAATCTTGGGTTTGTAGATGAAGATGATGTAGGTATTAGTCCACAGGTAGTCCTTGACTTATGACTACAATTGGGACCAGAATTTCTGTTGCCGGTGCTTGTTAAGTAAGACACACTGGATTTTACTCCCCTTTTTTGGCACAGTTGTTAAGCAAATCAGTGCAATTGTTAAGGGAATTTAAGCAAATCCGGCATGAACTTGCCAAAGGATTATGGCACCACTTAAAGAGGAATCAAAGAGGAAGACCAACCTTCTCAGTTGAGGTTCCTCAACCTCTCAAAGAGATTTCTGGCTGGTTCCAGGGAGGCCGGAGATCATACAGAATAACAGTGTTGGAAGGGACCTTGAAGGTCTTCTAGTCCAACCCCCTGCTTAAGCAGGAGACCCTATACCATTTTATGGCATAGGTTGTTCAGTCCCTTCTTGAAAGCCTCCAGTGATGAAGCTCCCTCAACTTCTGAAGGCAACTTCTGTTCCACTGGTTGATTGTTCTTATGTCAGGAAAGTTTCTCCCTAGTTCTAGGTAGCTTCTCTCTTTGTCCAGTTTCCATCCATTGCTTCTTGTCTTGCCTTCTGGTGCTTTGGAAAATATGTTGACACCCCCCCCTCTTTTTTGTGGCAGCCCCTGAGATATTGGAAGAGTGCTATCATATCACTCCTCGTTCTTTTCACTAGACTAGACAGATCCAATTCCTGCAACCGTTCTTCATATGTTTTAGCCTCCAGTCCCCTAATCCTCTTTGTTGCTCTTCTCTGCACTCTTTCTAGAGTCTAAACATCTTTTTTTACATTGTGGCGACCAAAACTGGATGTCGGATTCCAAGTGTGGCCTTACCAAGGCATTATAAAGTGGTATCAACACTTCATGTGATCTTGATTCTATCCCTTTGTTAATGCAGCCAAGGATTGCATTGGCTTTTTTGGCAACTGCCGCACACGTCTGGCTCATATTTAAGTGATTGTCCACTAGGCCTCCAAGATCCCTCTCACAATTACTACAACAGAGCAAAATTTTCACCTAGTTGGTACCTGCACAATTGGTTTTTCTTGTGTAAAACCTTACTTTTTTTCTACATTGAATTTCATTTTGTTAGATAGTTCAAGTCTATGGAGATCCATCTAGGACAATGTTTCTCAACCTTGGCAGCTTGAAGATGGGTGGACTTCAACTCCCAGAATCCCCCAGCCAGCGCTGCTGGCTGGGGGATTCTGGGAGTTAAAGTCCACCCATCTTCAAGCTTCCAAGGTTGAGAAACACTGATCTTGGAGCTGTTTTTCTGATACGTCTGGATTAATCTCCTATGAAGAGGCTTGAGAATTATTCCTCATTTTCTAGGACTCCTCTTATGATGGCTTGTACGAGGAGGAACCTGGAGATCATCCGAGATCTTGTCCAGCACGGAGCCAATCCACGGCTGAAGAACAAGGACGGCTGGAATTGCTTCCACATCGCAAGCCGGGAAGGAGATCCAGGGGTCGTCCAATACTTACTAGATGCTTCTCCGGATATTTGGGACACGGAAAGCCGGATCCGAAGGACCCCTCTCCACACAGCAGGTTGCATCGCGTGCACCGCCTCTTAAGAGGGTTTGAGTTGCTTCATCAGCAGTCGGTGAATAAGTCGGTCTGCGAAATGGGCGCAATTCCTTAGACAGGATTTTGCTTTGAACTTTCTTAGTGGCTATCCTGACCCAGTGGTGAAATTTAAAATTTCTTACTACCGGTTCTGTGGGCGTGGCTTGGTGGTGGTGGGTAGTGTGAGTGGGTGGGCGTGGCCAATTTTTTTTTTTTTTTACTTTTAAAGCCATTTTTTCTACAACCTCTTCAGCGAAGAGGTTGTAAAAAAATGCTTTCAAAAGGCTCTGATGATCCAAGCTGAGTTGCCTGAGGCTTTTTAAAAAAGCCTCTGCCGATCAGGCAACCTTTCTGGCCACAGTTGTTAAGTGAATCACTGCTGTGCCTTGGGAAGAACAAGTTGATAAGCGATTCTGGCTTCCCCGTTAACTTTGCTTGTCCGAAGATCGCAAAAGGGGATCGCATAACCCCGGGACACTGCGACCTGTCATAAATAGGAAACGGCTGCCAAGCATTTGAATTTTGATCCACGTGACCATGGGGATGCCGCAATGGTCGTTAAGTGTGAAAACCAGTCGTAAGTCACTTTTTGCAGTGCGGTTATAACTTCAAACAATCACTAAATAAATGCATTCTTTATATAATCCCTGCATTATTTTATTTTAAGCCACCCAGAACCTTGTAAAAAATGAGACGGACAGCCGTAGAAATTGAGTAAATAGATCTTAACAAAGGAAGCTTTTATTTAGTTATCAATGAATAAATAACTCGGGAGAAAAATCTTTCTTTTGCAATTTAGTGCTTCCTGGGGATTTGGGAGGGTGGGAGGCTGGGGATGATGGAGGCTGGAGTGTAAGATATCTGGAAAGGACCAGCACGAAGGAAGCTGCTGCCCGTTTTCAAAACTAGCCATGTTTTCTTTTCTGTTCTGGTTTGCAGCGATGCACGGATGCCTGGAGGTCGTGAAAATTCTCCTTGAAAGGTGAGCAGAGTTTTTTTGCTCCTCCTGCTTTACAGATAGTCCTCGACTTAACAACCACAATTGAGCCGCAAATTTTTGCTACTCACAAGACGGTCCTTAAGTGAGTTTGGCCCCATTTTTACGAGCTCGCTTGCCACAGTGATGAAGTCAATTTTGTTAAATTAGTTCATTAGTTAAATTAGCAGTTGTTAAATTAGTAACACGGTTGTTAAAAGGGGATCACATGACCCCTGGGACACTATGACCGTCATAACTATGGGTCAGTTGCCAAACGTCCGAATTTTGATCATGTGACTATAAGGATGCTGCAACGGTCGTAAGTGCGAAAAACAATCCTACGTCGCTTTTTACAGTGCTGTTGTAACTTCAAACGGTCACTAAATGAACTGTTGTAAGTCGAGGACTATCTGGATATACCATCAAATCGTTGTGGAGTTTTAATGGCCACAATAATTTGATAGCACAGTGGTCTACGCACCCTGTTATTAACACAGCTGCCTGCAATTTACTGCTGGTTCGAATCTCTCCAAGGCTCAAGGTTGACTCAGCCTTCCATCCTTTCTAAGGTAGGTGAAATGAGGACCCAGTTTGTGGGGGCAATAAGCTGACTTTGTATAAAAAAAGAACAGGCTTAGGGTTGGGCGAAAGCCCTACTAAGGAGGTATATACAAAAGTATGAAGGCTATTGCATTGTAAGCCGCCCTGAGTCTCCGGAGAAGGGCGGCATATAAATCAAATTAAAAAAAACAAAAACAATGATAGACTTTCTCCAGGAGAATCTGGCCTGAATTTGGTCCTTCAAGTCGTCTACAGCTGTCTTCGTTGCCATTCAGTGGAGAGAAAAGTAAAGTCTTACACTTAGGCAAGAAAAACCAAAAGGAAACATATAAACTGGGGGAAACCGGGCTTAATAGCAGTGACTGGGAGAGGGATCTTGGAATCTTAGTGGACATCCAGTTAAATATGATCCAGCCATGTGCGGCGGCAGCCAAAAAAGCCAATGCAATCCTAAACTTCATTAACAGAGGGATACAATCTCGATCAAGAGAGGTGTTAATACCACTCTATAAAGCCTAGAGAGGTGCAGAGAAGAGCAAGAAAGATGATTAGGGGACTGGAGGCTAAAACATACGAAGAACGGTTGCAGGAACTGGGCCTGGCTAGTCTAGTGAAGAGAAGGACCAGGGGAGACAGGATAGCAGTCTTCCAATATTTGAGGGGCTGCCATAGAGAGGAGGAAGGGGGTCAAGCTATTTTCCAAGACATCTGAAGGCCAGACAAAGAATAATGGATAGAAACTGACCAAGGAGAGATTCAACCTGGAAACAAGGGGAAAGTTTCCGACAGTGAGAACAATCAACCGATGGAACAGAAGTTGCCTTTGGAAGTTGTGGGAGCTTCATTACTGGAAGCTTTCAAGAAGAGACAGGACTGCCCTCTGTCAAAAATGGTGTAGGGTCTCCTGCTTGGGTGGGGGAGGTTCGACTAGATGACCTACAAGGTCCCTTCCGACTCTGTTAATCTTTTAAATCTTCTCTTTCCTTCCCATTGATGAATTGATTGATTATTACCGTTCCAATTCAGTTTTGTATGGTACAACTTAAGGCACCATGTATGACCCTCCTGCTTGCTATTTGTCCCAGCACAACAATCCTGTAGGGTGGGATGGGCTGAGCCATTGGTACAAAATCCCCCGTCCAACTTCTGTGACTGCAAGAGGACTACAACTCACCGTCGCCTGGTCTCTGGTTCAGCACCTTCACTGCTTTTTCCTCTACTTTTTTTTCCACCCAAAGTTTTTTTTTTAAATTTTTCAAACAAAAAACAACATAAAAGCATCATCCTTTCAAACAATTACAGACTGTGTTTCAGTTGGTTAAAATCTTTTCGCGCTCACAAACTGTTCAAGATAATCAATATATGACACATGGTTCTTTTCCACTAAGAAAAAAAAAACAAATTTTTACACATTTTATCTTAGTTTCATTTCATATATCATATTTCATCTCCATGTTTTATTATCTATCCATTGATAAATTAAATCCCATATCAAATAATATTGCTTATCTTCCTGTTCTCTCATTTCAAATGTCAATTTACTCATTTCAGCACAATCCAACATTTTCTTAATAATTTCTTCATCAATAAGTATCTTCTCTCCTTTCCAATTTTTGGCAAATACAATTCTAGCTGCTGTTAAAACATTCACAATTAAATATTGCAATTCTTTTATTAAATGTCTCTGGTAAGATCCCTAATAAAAATGTCTCTGGTTTAAAGCACTGCTTTTTCCTCTTGACCCTGCTTTGGGCTGGGTTTCAATTGTGAATTTCACCGTCTTTTCTGCATTTATTCCAAGGTGCCACTACGTGCCGGACAGCCGGGACCACTGTGGGGTGACCCCGTTCATGGACGCTATACAAAATGGCCACTTGGACATTGCCAGTGTGCTTCTAGAGGAACATCAGGTGCGTTTTGTCTTCCATTTGGTCCGACAGGTGTATCCGGAAGTTTTTTTTTTTTTTTTTTTATGAAGAATTAACTTTTATTAATTCACATAGTTTTTGCACTTTACAGCTGAAATTCTGGAAACTCAAACACAACATCTTTGCCCGTCAGCTTCTTGTATACACCAGAAAATGTTTCAACCTTGTGTTCAACATTGTTCTGTTGCGCTTTGTCTAAATTGACCTTTATTTATTTATTTATTTATTTTATTTATTTATTATATTTCTATACCGCCTTTCTCCCGTAGGACTCAAGGCGGTGTACAGTCAAGAAAAATATAGACACACAAACATCATAAAATTGCTAATTAAAATTATTACTTAGTTTGGTCAATTAAATAAAACCCAGAATTAGATAACATTTAAAAAATCATTCACATGTTCGTATGTTTAGCCCCGCCTGTTGGAACATCAGGGTCTTGAGGGCACGGCGGAAAGCACAGAGATCAGGGATATTCCGTATCTCCGGGGGCAGTTCATTCCAAAGGGTTGGAGCCCCCACAGAGAAGGCCCTCCCCCTGGGAGTCGCCAGTCGACATAATTTGACTGACGGTACCCTGAGTAGTCCCTCCCTGTGAGAACGAACTGGTCGGTGGGAGGCTATTGGTGGCAAAAGACGGTCTCGTAGGTACCCAGGTCCTATGCCATGGAGCGCTTTAAAGGTGATAACTAACACCTTGAATCGCACCCGGAAGACCACCGGGAGCCAGTGCAGCTCGCGTAGGAGAGGTGTTACATGGGCGTAACGAGCTGCGCCCATAATCACCCACGCGGCTACGTTCTGGACCAGTTGGAGCCTCCGGGTGCTTTTCAAGGGGAGCCCCATGTAGAGAGCATTACAGTAGTCCATACTTTATAAGGCGGCTGCCATCCAGTTTTACACGAATTCTCTTGCCCACAATTTCACTGGGGAAAACCAAGTCTTCAAGAATGGCATCGTGCACTGCAGTAAGCGTACGGCTCCTGGGACGCTTCTGTGCGGCTTTTTCTTGTTGGCTTGGGTAAAATTCTTCTCTGGGCAATGAAAAACCACGTGTTTTCCACTGAATTTTTTTTCTCCAGCTCACGAACTAGCCGCACCTGAATCTTCTGAAAAGATTTCAGCTGGGGAACTGGTACGAAAATGATGATTGCTTTTCTACCACCACCCACTTCAATCTCCTTTGCTGCTGTAATATTTGGTTCTCTCAGCTGAGCCTTTAAGTCAGAATTCATCTCCAACTCCAAGAGAGCCTGGGAGATGCCAGATTCAAATTCATCTGGCTTTTCGCCATTGGGCTTCACAATCTTAGCACTCGAACCTTTCACTTTCGGCGCCGGCCTAGAAAAAGGAGGTGTATCCGGAAGTTTTATCCCTGGTAATTTAGGAGTACAGGTAGTTCTCAGTTTACGAAAGTGCTTTTTGTGGTCATTCAACATTACGACGGCCTTGAAAAAAGTGACTTATGTCTCTTTTTCCACACTTAAGGACCGTTGCAGCTTCCCTTGGCAACTGACTCATATTTACGACGGTTGCAGTGTCCTGGGGTCAGGCAATTCCCCTTTTGTGACCTTCTGACGGACAAAGTCCATGGCTTTTTCACAAGGCAACTGGACTTTTCTTTTTCCTTGAAGATGTTTCACTTCTCATCCAAGAAGCTTCTTCAGTTCTGATCGAATGGTGGAGGATGGAAGGGTTTCTATTCCTTGCAGTCGTCTGGTCGTTAGCGCTCTCTCCGAGAGTCATTGAGGCCACTTGGAAGTTGGAGGGCACAGATAAACCTCCAAGCGACCTCCACGACTCTCAGAAAGAGTACTAACGACCAGATGACTGCAAGGAATATCAATCCTTCCATCCTCCATCCTTCATTCAGAACTGAAGAAGCTTCTTGCGGTGAGAAGCGAAACCTCTTCAAGGAAAAGTCCAGTTGCCTTGTGAAAAAGCACTTTTGGGACAACCATAGAGTTAAATATGAACAACTTGCAAGCATCTGAATTTCGATCATGTCACCACGGGGATGCTGCATTGGTCGTAAGTGTGAAAAACGATTGTTAAGTCCCTTTTTTCAGTTCCGTTGTAACTTTGAACGGTCACTAAATGAATTGTTGTAAGTCGAGGACGACCTGTATTCCGTTCCAAGATTTCTGAGACATCCTTTCTGTCCTCCCCAGCCTTCATTTGAGGTTACAACCCCAAATATTCGGGTTCTGCTTTCTGTTCCCCTTCCTGCAGGCTGATTACAAGGTCAGAGATGCTCTTGGCAATCAGCCGCTGCACCGAGCTGCGATCACGGGACAGGACGATGGGCTTCGGTTCCTTGTGTCCGATCTTGGGGTTGAGGTCGACGAAGGGGCCACGAACCTCGGCATCACTGCCCTGCATTATGCCGCAAAGGTATTTATTTATTTATTCATTCATTCATTCATTCATTCATTCATTCATTCATTCATTCATTCATTCATTTATTGGTTCGATTTATATGCCGCCCTTCTCCGGAGACTCAGGGCGGCTTACAATGCGTTAAGCAATAGCCTTCATACTTTTGTATATACCTGCTTAGTAGGGCTTTCGGCCACCCACAAGCGGTGTTCTTTTTTATACAAAGTCAGTTTATTGCCCTCCACAATCCGGGTCCTCATTTTACCTACCTTGAAAGGATGGAAGGCTGAGTCAACCTTGAGCCTGGTGAGATTCGAACTTGCAGTAATTGCAGGCAGCCGGTGCTAGTTAACAGCACTTTAGTCTGCTGCGCCACCAAGGCTCTTTTACCTGCCCCTTTCATTGGGATTTGGGGTGGCTTCCTTTAATTTTGTTGGTTTGTATCCAGCCTTTATTATTTTTACAAATAACTCAAGGAGGCGAACATACCTAACACATCTACCTCCTCTTTTTAACATAACAACAACCTTGTGAGGTGGGTTGGGCTGAGAGAGAATGACTGGCCCAAAGTTATCCAGCTGGTTTCCATGCCTAAGGCGGGACTAGAACTCCCTGTTTCCTGGTGATTGCTCCAATGTCACCTAGCCAGCTTTCATGCCTAAGGCAGGACTAGAACTCCCTGTTTCCTGGTGATTGCTCCAATGTCACCTAGCCAGCTTTCATGCCTAAGGCAGGACTAGAACTCCCTGTTTCCTGGTGATTGCTCCAATGTCACCTAGCCAGCTTTCATGCCTAAGGCAGGACTAGAACTCCCTGTTTCCTGGTGATTGCTCCAATGTCACCTAGCCAGCTTTCATGCCTAAGGCAGGACTAGAACTCCCTGTTTCCTGGTGATTGCTCCAATGTCACCTAGCCAGCTTTCATGCCTAAGGCAGGACTAGAACTCCCTGTCTCCTGGTGATTGCTCCAATGTCAACTAGTCAGCTTTCGTGCCTAAGGCGGGACTAGAACTCCCTGTCTCCTGGTGATTGCTCCAATGTCACCTAGCCAGCTTTCATGCCTAAGGCAGGACTAGAACTCACCGTCTCCTAGTGATTGGCCCAAAGTCACCCACCTGTTTTTTTGTGCCTAAGGCTGGACTAGAACTCACCCTCTCCTGGTGATTGGCTCAAAGTCCACCAACCGATTTCATGCCTAAGGCGATACTAGAATTCACCTTCCCCTGGTGATTGGCTCAAACTTGCCCAGTTGGCTTTCATGCTTCAGACGAAACTAGAACTCACCGTCTCCTGGTGATTGGCCCAAAGTCACCCACCTGGCTTTCATGCCTAAAATGTGACTAGAATTCACTGTCTCCTTTTCTTCTCGCCTGTTGCCTTCATCACTAGACCAAAGCAACTCTAAATTATTGGTGCCTTAAGCCAAATAACATACAGATTCAACATAATTTCATATGAAATATTTCGTCCGACTACAGATTTGCTAAATATTGGACTCCTTTTGACTTTTAAAACACTTCTTACTAATGAGGAAGGAAGAGGGGGAACATCTGAATACATCACCATCTGGTCTGTGACCTTCTCTTGGCTTTTTTCTTCCTCCTCATCACGCCCCATCCTCCCCAGCCGTTGCTTTCCTGCTGCAATTACTCCTGGCCACTTCTGCTTTTTGGCTGAACAAATAGCAATAGCACGTAGATGTATATATCCACAGTGCTTTTACAGCCCTCTCTAAGCAGTTTACAGAGTCAGCCTCTTGACCCCAACCATCTGGGTCCTCATTTGACCCACCTCGGAAGGATGGACGGCTGAGTCAACCTTGAGTCAGTGAGATTCGAACTGCCAAATTGCAGGCAGCCGGCAGTCAGCAGAAGCAGCCTGCAGTACCACATTTTAACCACTGTGCCACCACGGCCCTTCCTTCCTTCCTTCCTTCCTTCCTTCCTTCCTTCCTTCCTTCCTTCCTTCCTTCCTTCCTTCCTTCCTTCCTTCCTTCCTTCCTTCCCAAGCAATAGCGCTTAGACTTATATACCGCTTCACAGTGCTTTCCAGTCCTCTCTAAGCGGTTTAGAGTCAGCCTCTGGCCCCCAACCATCTGGGTCCTCATTTGACCCACCTCGGAAGGATGGAAGGCTGAGCCTGGTGAGATTCGAACTGCCGAATTGCAGGTAGCTGGCAGTCAGCAGAAGCAGCCTGTAGTACCACATTCTAACCACTGCGCCACCACGGCCCTTCCTTCCTTCCTTCCTTCCTTCCTTCCTTCCTTCCTTCCTTCCTTCCTTCCTTCCTTCCTTCTTACCTTCCTTCCATCTACCCACCCATCTACCCACCCTTTCCTCCTCCTTCTATCCATCCATCCATCCATCATCCATCCATCCATCTTTTCCTTCCTTCCTTTCTGCCCTCCCTCCCTCCCTTTCTCCTTCCTTCCTTCCATCTATCTATCCATCTACCCACCCATCTATCCATCCTTTCCTCCTCCATCCATCTTTTCCTTCCCTCTCTCCCTCTCTCCCTCCCTGTCTCCTTTCTTCCTTCCTTCCTTCTTTCCTTCCTTCGTTCCATCCATCCATCCATCTACCCACCCATCTATCCATCCTTTCCTCCTCCATCTTTTCCTTCCCTCCCTCCCTCCCTTTCTCCTTCCTTCCTTCCTTCCTTCCTTCCTTCCTTCCTTCCTTCCTTCCTTCCTTCCTTCCCAAGCAATAGCACTTAGACTTATACACCGCTTCACAGTGCTTTCCAGTCCTCTCTAAGCGGTTTACAGAGTCAGCCTCTTGCCCCCAACCATCTGGGTCCTCATTTGACCCATCTCGGAAGGATGGAAGGCTGAGTCAACCTTGAGCCGGTCAGGATCGAACTGCCAAACTGTTGGCCATCAGCAGAAGTAGCTTGCAGTACTGCATTCTAACCACTGCGCCAACATGTCAATCTTGATGGCACCAGTCCCTTCATTTATGTGATCCTGGCAAAGGATTATGGGAGTTGAAGTCCAGCCCCACTCTGGAAAGAGTGCAGAGAACAGCAACCAAGAGGATTAGGGGACTGGAGGCTAAAACATAGAAAGAACGGTTGCAGGAACTGGGTATATCTAGTCTGATGAAAAGAAGGACCAGGGGAGACATGATAGCAGTGTTGCAATATCTCAGGGGCTGCCCCAAAGAAGAGGGAGTCAAGCTATTCTCCAAAGCACCTGAGGGCAGGACAAGAAGCAATGGGTGGAAACTCATCAAGGAGAAAAGCAACTTAGAACTAAGGAGAAATTTCCTGACAGTGAGAACAATTAATAAGTGGAACGACTTGCCTCCAGAAGTTGCAAATGCTCCAACACTGGAGGTTTTTAAGAAGAGATTGGATAACCATTTGTCTGAAGTGGTGTAGGGTTTCCTGCCTGGGCAAGGGGTTGGACTAGAAGACCTCCAAGGTCCCTTCCAACTCTGTTATTCTATCTTTTGCTCCTTAGCTGAGATAAGAGGAGAAATTCAATAGATGAATAATATATAAAGAATGCAACTATGGTTAGTGGATTAACCTTTTGGGTAAGCCCAGTGGATTACAATGAATTCCATAAACCACAATTCAAGGAGCTCAAACCTGATTGGTGGGTTTTTATTCTGCCACGCAGGAAGGGCACGAGGACACGATCCGATGCCTGCTTTCCTTGGGGGCTTCCTTGCACGCGAAGGACAAGAAGCATCGGACTGGTAAGGGCTGCCCACTCTGTCCCCACAGCATCCCACACAGGTCCTGAAATATCAAGGAGCAATCTCCTAATGATTGGCCCAATGTCACCTAGCCAGCTTTCATGCCTAAGGCGGGACTAGAACTCCCTGTCTCCTGGTGATTTCTCCAATGTCACCTAGCCAGCTTTCATGCCTAAGGCGGGACTAGAACTCACTGTCTCCTGGTGATTTCTCCAATGTCACCTAGCCAGCTTTCATGCCTAAGGCGGGACTAGAACTCCCTGTCTCCTGGTGATTGCTCCAAAGTCACCTAGCCAGCTTTCATGCCTAAGGCGGGACTAGAACTCACTGTCTCCTGGTGATTTCTCCAATGTCACCTAGCCAGCTTTCGTGCTTAAGGCGGGACTAGAACTCCCTGTCTCCTGGTGATTGCTCCAGTGTCACCTAGCCAGCTTTCGTGCCTAAGGCGGGACTAGAACTCCCTGTCTCCTGGTGATTGCTCCAATGTCACCTAGCCAGCTTTCGTGCCTAAGGCGGGACTAGAACTCCCTGTCTCCTGGTGATTGCTCCAATGTCACCTAGCCAGCTTTCGTGCCTAAGGCGGGACTAGAACTCAATGTCTCCTGGTGATTGCTCCAATGTCACCTAGCCAGCTTTCGTGCCTAAGGCGGGACTAGAACTCCCTGTCTCCTGGTGATTGCTCCAATGTCACCTAGCCAGCTTTCGTGCCTAAGGCGGGACTAGAACTCCCTGTCTCCTGGTGATTGCTCCAATGTCACCTAGCCAGCTTTCGTGCCTAAGGCGGGACTAGAACTCCCTGTCTCCTGGTGATTGCTCCAATGTCACCTAGCCAGCTTTCGTGCCTAAGGCGGGACTAGAACTCCCTGTCTCCTGGTGATTGCTCCAATGTCACCTAGCCAGCTTTCGTGCCTAAGGCGGGACTAGAACTCAATGTCTCCTGGTGATTGCTCCAATGTCACCTAGCCAGCTTTCGTGCCTAAGGCGGGACTAGAACTCCCTGTCTCCTGGTGATTGCTCCAATGTCACCTAGCCAGCTTTCGTGCCTAAGGCGGGACTAGAACTCCCTGTCTCCTGGTGATTGCTCCAATGTCACCTAGCCAGCTTTCGTGCCTAAGGCGGGACTAGAACTCCCTGTCTCCTGGTGATTGCTCCAATGTCACCTAGCCAGCTTTCGTGCCTAAGGCGGGACTAGAACTCCCTGTCTCCTGGTGATTGCTCCAATGTCACCTAGCCAGCTTTCGTGCCTAAGGCGGGACTAGAACTCAATGTCTCCTGGTGATTGCTCCAATGTCACCTAGCCAGCTTTCGTGCCTAAGGCGGGACTAGAACTCCCTGTCTCCTGGTGATTGCTCCAATGTCACCTAGCCAGCTTTCGTGCCTAAGGCGGGACTAGAACTCCCTGTCTCCTGGTGATTGCTCCAATGTCACCTAGCCAGCTTTCGTGCCTAAGGCGGGACTAGAACTCCCTGTCTCCTGGTGATTGCTCCAATGTCACCTAGCCAGCTTTCGTGCCTAAGGCGGGACTAGAACTCCCTGTCTCCTGGTGATTGCTCCAATGTCACCTAGCCAGCTTTCGTGCCTAAGGCGGGACTAGAACTCAATGTCTCCTGGTGATTGCTCCAATGTCACCTAGCCAGCTTTCGTGCCTAAGGCGGGACTAGAACTCCCTGTCTCCTGGTGATTGCTCCAATGTCACCTAGCCAGCTTTCGTGCCTAAGGCGGGACTAGAACTCCCTGTCTCCTGGTGATTGCTCCAATGTCACCTAGCCAGCTTTCGTGCCTAAGGCAGGACTAGAACTCCCTGTCTCCTGGTGATTGCTCCAATGTCACCTAGCCAGCTTTCGTGCCTAAGGCAGGACTAGAACTCATCATCTCCTGGTTTCTCGCCTGATGTCTTCCCCACATTTAATGGCGTTTATTACAGCACAATTTCTGACTAAAATGACTGCGATCAGCATACGTGGGCCTGATTGGGGTAGATTGCAGGGGTGATGCAGAAATATAATTTTACGTCATTTTATTCCATTTTGTATATTTATGTATCAAATTATTGTATTTGGCCCTATAACTATTGTATTTTACCGTACTCTCATTTTAAATTGTTTGTTTAGGATTTTATTGGTAATATGTGTTTGAACCTGTACGTTGATATGGCCTATAGCAGTGTTCCTGAACCTTGGAAGCTTGAAGACGGGTGGACTTCAACTCCCAGAATCCCCCAGCCAGCGCTGCTGGCTGGGGGATTCTGGGAGTTGAAGTCCACCCGTCTTCAAGCTTCCAAGGTTGAGAAACACTGGCCTATCAATCAATCAATATAAAAATACTGTATTAATGAAGATGAAATGTTGACTTCGATAACAGCCGGCGGGACCAAAATCGCACGCTTGCGTCCTGCCATGGGGGCACACAAAACCTTCACCGTCGCTCTGCTTTCTCTGCCCCACAGCGCTGCACATGGCTTCCGCAAGGCAACACACACCATGCGTGCGTTTCCTCCTGCAGGCGGGATTAAAGGATTCTCCAGACGGTGCCTGGACGTACGCCAGGCAGCTGGCGAAGAAGACCGACCTTGTCCAACTCTTTGAGGACAACAGACTTTGTGGGAGTGAGCATTAAACAAAAAAAAAAACCCTCGGCATATCTTTCCAACTGTTTCCTGGTATGACTTGCGAGCAAAAAGCTTTCCGGAGGCTCTTTCCCAAAATGCTGTGGTAGGGGGGAGGAGTCTGTTAGTCGATGGGGAATTCTGGGAGTTGAAGTCCACCCATCTGAAAGATTCTAAGGCTGAGAACTTAGCCGGTAGGACGTACTGTGCGGGAATCCATGCTTTATTCAGCCCGCCATATTAATAAATCCTGCACAGCATAACATTTTGGTCACAAAAGCACGAGGATGCTGTGAAGGTCGTAAGTGTGAAAAACGGTCCTAAGTTACTTTTATCAGTGCTGTTGTAATTTTGAATAGCCACTAAATGGACTGTTGTAAGTTGAGAACTACCTGTGGCACAGGTGGTATTCACTTACCTTCCCTACCAGTTTGCAAATGTGTTCGTATGCGCCCCGTCCGCGCATGTGCACGGCCTTCTGCACATGTGCCCTGTTGTGGTCCGGAGCAGCCCGCGGAGCTAGCGGTGGAGTCGGACAGTGAGGAGGCTGAGGAAGAACATGGGCCAGTCATGGAAGCTGGGGAAGGCCCAGACAAGGGCTCTGCATCGGAGGCAAAGATGGGGCCAGGGCCATCTGGGAGTGATGCGCGGACTTCGGAGCCCCAAGTCAGACAGCAGAGAGGCAGAGTAACGGGGAGCCTGTTCCTAGTGCACGTATGAGAAGAGCTGCCAGAAGGCAAGAGCAGCTAAAGCAAAAGGGACAACTCAGGAGTAAGGCCAGGAGATGATTGGACCCTCCCATAAGGCTTAAAAGAGCAGTAATGGCTCTTGGGCTCTTTGTAGGAAAGCAACATTGCTACATTTGTTTCTTGTCAGCTTCTCTTGCTTCTGAATTTCGTGGGGTTTTGCCAAGAAAAGCCTTTGGCAGGGTGCCAAAGAAGACAAAGGTTGGTGATAAAGCCGAAGGACTGTTTCTGAAGAACTTGTTTTGGAATTAATTTGGGCTAAACTGAGAATGAAGTAATTCTCAGCTGTTCTAATAAAATATGTTTGTGTAGGACTGATTGTGTCTGGTAATAACTACTTGGGCCTAGGTCACAATACGCCCAGCCTGAAAAACATCCCTAAATAGCACGGAATAGAGCCGGGGCGGGTGGGCAGGCCCAACAGCGATTTCCGCTACCGGTTCGGGTGAGCCGGTCCGAAGCGGCTGAATACCACCTCAGATCTGTGGATACTAGACAACCCGTGATGCATTGGTTCATCCTTTCAGAAAGATTTCCAAGAGGGAAACAAAATGATCACCCACAGGCAAAAGAAGCAGTGAGAGCTGGGGTGATTCCCGACTTCCTGCCATCTTCCCCATCGTCTTTGCATGCGGGAAGCCGGCAGGAAGTGTAGGAAATGACAATCACATGGCTGGCTGGGGAATTCTGGGATTTGAAGTCCCCGTGTCTTAAATTTGCCAAAGTTAGGAAACTCTGATTTTGGAGTAGATCTTTAAACGGTCAGAATCCTGGGCTTTACGGAGGAATCTGAGAATTTGGACCTCCATTTCTTTGAAATGGGCAGAGATTATTCATTCCCCTTTCTTAAAATGATGGAATGCAAATCTAGCTACAGGTAGTCCTGTAGTTCGTTTAGTGACCATTCAAAGCACTGAATAAAGTGACTATTTTTCACAGTTATGACCTTTGCAGCATCCCCATGGTCTTGTGATTAAAATTTAGACATTTGGCAATTGGTTCAGATTTATGACGGTTGCAGTGTCCCGGGATCACGTGATTCCCTTTTGCAACCTTCTGACAAAGTCAATGGGGGAAGCCAGATTCACTTAACAACTGGGTCACTAACTTAACAACTGTAGTGGTTCACTTAACTGTGGCAAGAAAGTTCATAATATGAGGCAAAATTCACTCAACAGTCGTCTCGCTTAGCAGCAGAAATTTTGGGCTCAATTGTGGTCGTAAACTAAGGACTGGGAAACTGATGAAACTGCACAGCAGCCAAAAACAGATGCACATTCCATGCTTATCTCCCTCAAGGCTGTATCCCAGGGATACCTACAGTAGTCGAAGGGGAGTGACCTCTACAACCGGGGAAACAGGGTCATAATTGGAGCGTAAATTACGTAGGCTCAGAGCTGGCTTCACTTGGGAACTTGCAGACATGAAGTTCCTAATAAATAACTGGATTTCTTTTGAAGCTTGGCTCAAGACTCATGATTTAATTAGGGCATCCGTCAGAACCCTGACAAGCGTAGGCACCGGAGACAAATTCCTTGTGTGTCTAATCACACTTGGCCAATAAAGAATTCTATATTTCTATAAATATGGGAACTGGTGACTTTGGGCTTCTGCCTCGCTCTTGACCCATTCCACCTCACAGGGTTGTCGTTACGGGAAAAACGGGAGGAGCTCCGAAATATCAAGACAATTGCCTTGTTTAGCATCCATTCGGAGTTACAGTGGTTCCAGTGGTAACTTCGTAGCTCTGGAAAGCTGAAGATCAGAAAAATCAAGATGTCTCACTTAACGACCACATTACATAACAACGGAAAGACCAGTCCCAATTGTGGTCACTAAATGAGGTAGTTCCGTTATTTATTAAGTTTGCATGCCACCTTTCTCACCATTAGGCAAGTCTAGGCGGCTTTACAACAATAAACAGGAAGTCCTCAACTTATGACCATCCATTTAGTGACTGTCCAAAGTTACAATAGCACTGAGAAAAAGGGACTCGGGACCGTTTTTCACACGTATGACCCAGTGGTCGGTTTCAAAAATTTTTACTACTGGTAAAACTTTCAAATACAGATGGATCGTCACTTGGAACACAACACCCCGGATATCACAGTTGTCGAAAACTGAAACGTACCAATTTATTGACATCGTGGTACCAGGAGATGCCAGAGTCGAAGAAAAAGAACTGGAAAAAATCATGAAATATCACGACCTGGCCATCGAAACTACACGGCTATGTATGAAACATGTCACCGTGATACCCATTGTCATTGGGGCACTTGGTACCATGTCCAAGAATTTTATAAGATACATCAGCAAATTGCAGCTTCCTGCAATAACACCAGCGGAAATGCAAAAAACTGCGCTACTCAGAATATTGTATCTTTTAAGAAGGTACTTGGTTGATACCTAGGACACTGGCAGCATCCTGTATCAACCATTAGCACCAGTCTTTGGTATTTGTGATGCATTTTTGAATGTTCAGTTGACTGAGTTTCACATTTAATGAATAATAATAATAATAATAATAATAATAATAATAATAATAATAATAATAATTACATCCTCCGACGATACCTTAACAGTTCCTAGGTCCTTGGTTAGGACTCGAGCTGCTGAGCTATTAACCAGCCTCAAAGGCTGTGAATCTCACTAAAGATTAACTAATAATAATAATAATAATATATTTGGTTGATACCTAGGACGCTGGCAGCAGCCCGTATCAACCATTAGCACCAGTCAATGGTATTTGTGATGCATTTTTGAATGTTCAGTCGACTGAGTTTCATATTTAATGAATAATAATAATAATAATAATAATAATAATAATAATAATAATAATAATAATACTTAAAAAAAATTGGTTGATACCTTGGACACTAGCAGCAACCTGTATCAACCATTAGTACCAGTCAATGGTATTTGTGATGCATTTTTGAATGTTCAGTCGACTGAGTTTCATATTTAAATAATAATAATAATAATAATAATAATAATAATAAATTTGGTTGATACCTTGGACGCTGGCAGCAATCCGTATCAACCATTAGCACCAGTCAATGGCATTTGTGATGCATTTTTAAATGATCAGTTGACTTGCGTTTCATGTTTAATGAATAAAGTAAATAATAATTATATAACAATAATGATAATTGGATATCAACTCCCAGAATTCCGGCCCAGGCTGGAGGATTCTGGGAGCCGAAGCCCATCCCTCTTTAAAGCAGCCCAAGTTTCAAAAACACAGATTTAAAAGTTTATCACGCCAAACTATAATCCTAGTTTGGCAGGGAGGGAGTCACGTGCGCACCACCCGGAAGCAGGGCAGCGGCTTCACCCTCGCGAGCGCGCATGCTCTTTCCCCTCCCCCTCCCTCCCCCCCCACATGCCCGGCGGCACCTGCGTGGCATCGAGCTTTTCCTCGCCTCGTCCGGCCGAGGGCGCGCGCAGCCAATCCCGGCCGGAGGGCGGGGTCACGAGGTGGGGGTTGGAATAAAGGAACGCCCCGCCTCCCTCCTCCTCCTCCTTCTTCTTCCCCCCCCCGGCGTTGATTGACACCTCGCGGCAGCCCAATAACGGCCGCCGGCCGGGCAGCGCCCCCTTGGCGACGATGGCGGGGATTGGGGCGCCGTCCAGCTCCTCCCCCTCGGGTGGCGGCCGAGGCCCCGCCCAGCCCCCCAAAGGCCCCGCCCCTCTGGCGCGCTCTTCTCCCGGCGGCGGCGGCGGCAGGAGCAGCGTCGCCTCCATTTTCTCCTCAGCCGCCGCTTCTTCTTCGTCGTCTTCCTCCTCAGGCGCCGGCAGTTACGGCCGCCGAGGCCCCGAACCGCCGCCCCGGCCCCGCCGCCCGAGCCCCTCCGCCGCCCCCGCCCGAGGGAGGCCTCCCAGCGCCGCGCCGCCCCCGCCCGGCCTCGCCCGCCGCCCGCTCGCCTCAGCCGTCACCGCCGCCATGAATGAGGAGTACGACGTGATCGTGCTGGGCACCGGCCTGACGGTGAGCGGACGCGGCCGGGGCGCCTGGGATTGAGGGAGGGCTAGAAAGCCCGTTGGGAGGCGCGTCACGTGGGAAAGGGGTACAAGACACGTGTATCTTGCGGGAAGCGTGTAACACGAAGGGAAAGAGGCCGGGCTCGGTGGGCACCGTTATTCGGGGATTATTTTAGGATTGGCTTTCATTTTGTAGCCAGGGGGGCCTGGAGTCGTCTGAATGGGTGGAACTGGAGGAGGGGGGAGGGAAAGGGAATTATGACACGTGTCGTTGGAGGGAAGGGGAAAAAAAGACGCGTGAAACGTGAGGAGGGAAAAGACGCGTGGAAGTTCCAAGGAAGGGAAAGACGCGTGTGTCTTGCGGGGAGGCAAAGGACACGTGTAGCATGAGGGATGGGAGGCTGGGCTGGGCGGCCTCCTTTTTCCCCCTTTTGGTTGAGAACCTGCCGTTATTTGGGGATTATTATTATTTTTTTATTAGGATTAGCTTTTACCTTGTAGCCAGGGGGCCTGGAGTCGTCTGAATGGGGGGAACTGGAGGGGGGGAAAGGGAATTACGAAAAAAGAATTATTTTTAATTCCTATACACTTATTGTAAATGTACATTCTCTTATCCATAACTGATATATATATAATGAGACTGAGACTTCGTCGAAACGTCGCCAAGACACTTCCAATTTTACGCAAACACCAGTGAAAACCTCAGAAAACACACACACATATATATATATATTTCATAACTGATATATATATCTGTGTGTGTGTGTGTGTATATACACATATATACACACATCTATGTGTGTGTATATATACATACACGTATATATATATTTTTCTAATGAAAGCATAAGACATTTTAATTACATTTGGGGTTGCTCTTCTACCCTCTTTTCACTGGGAAAGGGAATTATGACACATGTCATTGGAGGGAAGGGAAAAGACGCGTGGAACGTGAGAAGGCAAAGACACGCATAGCTTCAGGAAAGGGAAAGATGTGTAACTTCAAGGAAGGGAAAGACACTTGTATGTTGTGGGAAGGGAAAGACACGTGTATCTTGGAAGGCAAAGACACGCCTAGCATGGGCTCGGTACCCCCTCTTTCCCCCCTCTTGCTTGAGACCTGCCGTTATTTGGGGATTATTATTATTTTTTTATTATTAGGATTAGCTTTTACATTGTAGCAACGGGGCTGGGAGTCGTCTGAATGGGTGGAACTGGAGGAATGACACGTGTAGCTGGAGGGAAGGCAAAGACACACATGAATAACAGGGATGGAGGCTGGGCTGGGCCTGGGGAGCCTCCCTCCTCCCTTCCTTTTCCATTTGCTGTGTCCTGCCATTATTTGGGGATTGTTTTTATTTTAGGCTTAGAGTTTATATTGTAGTATCGAGGCTGGGAATCGTCAGAATGCATGTAACTCGAGGGAAAGGAATGACAGGTGTATAGCTGGAAGGGAGGCAAAGACATGTGTAACTTGTGGAAAGGGAAAGAATCATGTAGCATGAGGGATGGAGGCCTCCCCCTCCTCCTCTTTCCTTTTTGCTGAGACTTGCCATTGTTTGGGGATTGTTTTATTAGGATTAGCTTTTATATTAAATCAGTGGGGCTGGGAGTTGTCTGAATAGGTGGAACTGGAGAGGGGAAAGCAGCTGGCCTTTGGTGCCCTCCCCCCTCCTGCGCATCCTCTTCTTTTCTTTTTGAAACCTGCCATTATTTCAGGTTTATTTTATTTTCATTACTTTTTATTATATCAGTGGGGCAGGGAGTCATCTGAATGGCTTCTCATGCCCCCCTCAAAGATAGTTTGAATGAAGGCGGTTGGGGTGGGCTTGGTATCCCCCCTCTTCCTCTGTTTCCTCTCCCCCTATTGAGACCCACCTTTATGTGGGGATGATTATATAACAACAACAACAACAACAACAACAACAACAACAATAATAATAATAATAATTTTATTTCTATACCGTCCTTCTCCTGAAGGACTCAGGCGGCGTACAGCCGATTAAAACAAAAATATACGGATATCAATTTAAAAAATAATTAAAATTATTGAATAATTTCGGCCTGAATTAAAACCCAAAAATTTAAAGCACCCAATTTAAAATCATTTACTTTCTATGAATGATTAATTATTATATATTATTTAGCATTCTTTTTGGACCCTCTTGTCTTCTCCACCCCCTCCTGTTTAATCTTCCTTGTGGTTTTTTTTTTTTTTTTTTTTTTTTTTTTTTTTTTTCCCCAATGTTTTAATAATTCAAATGGCTGTCTTCCCCCCTGTCCCACCTGCAGAGATGGGTTCACACAGCCCCCTGACCCGGGTCTTCTGGGAACCCGTGATCTGGCTCAGCCTGCCCTCCTCCCCTCAAAAGTTTCTGAAGCCAAGAAAGCTGGGTTTCTTTTAACCCCTCTGGGCATCCAGCCTTCCTCCCCATGGATGGAGCCACTGCTTGGCTGTTGCTCCATTATCCACCCTGGATATTCTGCCCCATGTTCCTTGGCTGCCTGCCTCGGCAGGGTGGGACCCTGGCGAGCTCCAAATGCCATTCCGCAGCACACTGCTCCTGGCCATGGAGGCTCCGACCTCCGTGACACTTTGGAAGTTGCTCCATCCCTTTTCCCACCAGACTTTTCTCCTCCTGTGGCGTCAAGGAAGACATCCCAGGAGATTATATTGTACATTTTATATATTGTATATTACAAATAGTCCTTGACTTAAAGCCACCAATGTGCCTAAATTTCCCTTGCTAAGCAAGACAGTTAAATGAGTTTTGCCCCATTTTGTGACCTTCCTGGCCACCGTTGTTAAGTGAATCACTGCAGTTGAGTTAGTCAACTTTACGGTTGTAAAGTGAATTTGTCTTCCCCACTGCTGCAATCAGAAGATTGCAAAAGGGGATCACATGGCCCGGGACACTGCAACTGTCATGAATCGGCTGCCAAGTGTCCAAATTTTGGTCACGTGACCACGGGGATGCTGCACCGATCATGGGAAAAACGGCCTTAAGTCACTTTTTTCAGGGCCGTCGTAACTTCAAACGGCCACTAAAGGAATGGTTGCAAGCCGAGGATTTAATTTTTTTGCCCTTGAATCACCCCTTGCCCTTCAGCTTCTTCCCTGCTTTCTCTTTTTCTTCTAGAGGGCATCTCGCAAATAGATTTTGCTTGGCAGCCCAAAGATTTGGCATGCCCTCTTTGAAGTGTTCCTTTTGCACCAAGAGGCACTCTGCCGTTCTCTGGAGCTCCTGGGCTTTGCCAGGCCTGGATGTGTGTGTCAGAAATGGGGGACTTCAGAGCCTTGACTTCATTCTGCAGCTACTATTTTTCCCACTGAAATCAATGAGCCAGGGAAGCATCATCAGTTCATAGCCTAGATGAGGATTGAGCAGAGCTAAATTCATTTATCTTGCTATGTTTATGTTTATATTAGCGGTGGAGACCCTTGGACAGCTGTATGCAGCGTAATTTCATTTTAATGTATGCCGATTAATGTACATTCAAGGTGACAAGCTATTCCTATTCCTATTTTTGTTCTATTCCAGTTCCTATTTGTCCTGTCCTGTCCTGTCCTGTCCTGTCCTGTCCTGTCCTGTCCTGTCCTGTCCTGTCCTGTCCTATCCTATCCTAAATTCACTCTAACCAAGCCTCAAAGGCCAGTCCTTTGTCTGAGCTCTCCTACATTGCAAGGTTGTTGTTCTTTGTGGCTGGGTCTACCCTTTCTGTACCTTTTCTCTGTTTTTCTCCCCTATCTAGAATGTTGACTTTGTATTTTTTTCTATGGAGGAAATAACTTCGTAACTATCAAACTGACATAATGGTAGCATAATTTACATTACTCTACAATTGTGACCTCTGGAAATGTCTTAAGTAGCTTTTTTTTTTTTGGCATCTTCAGCTTCTCATTGCAGGTTTTCCTGCCTCCGAACCAGGTCTCCTCCGGTTTCCTGGTGCTTTCTTGACCCTTCTCTCCTTCATGGCAGGTGGTCCTTGACGTATGACCACAATAGAGCCCCAAATTTCTGTTGCTATGCAAGGCAGTAGAGTTGCATCCCATTTATTTTTGCCACAGTTGTTTAGTGAATCACTGCGGTTGTTAAGCACACCTGGCTTCCCCCATTGACTTTGCTTATCAGAAGCCAGCTGGGAAGATTACAGATAGCGACCACATGACCCCAAGATGGTGCAACTGTCATAAGTACATGCCAGTTGCCAAGCGGCTGGATTTTGATCACGTGACCATGGCATGCTGCCAACAGTCATAAGGGTGAAAACCGGTCATAAGTCACTTTTTTCAGGCCCATTTTAACTTCAAATGGTCACTAAACAAATGCTTGTTAAGTGGAGGACTACCAGTATTCTTTCTGCTGTCCTTTGAAACATCTCTCCCCCCCCCAACCCCAGCATCAAAATTGTCTCCCTTGACTATTATTGTCTGTCTTCTGACATTAAATGAGGGTTTACAGCAGGGACGTCCGATCTTGGTGACTTTAAGGCCTGTGGACTTCAACTCCCAGAATTCTTAAATGAGGGTTTAAAGCAGGGATCCCCAAACTTGGCAGCTTTAAGGCTTGTGGACTTCAACTCCCAGAATTCTCTAGCCATAGCATGGCATAGCTTAGCCGGAGAATTCTGGGAGTTGAAGTCCACAAGTCCTAAAGCTGCCAAGTTTGAAGACCTCTGGTTTAAAGGCTGGCTGGGGAATTCTGGGAGTTGAAATCCACAGGTCTTAAAAGTCCCCAAGATCGGACGTCCCTGCTCTAGGTTCTCTCCAACATGTCAGAATCCTAGGCAGCTTAATCGGCATACCGATTTAAGCCCTCTAAACTTGGGTAATTCTGGGAGTTGAAGTCCACAGGTCTTTAAAGTGGCCAAGGTTGGAACACCCCTGGTTTATAGTGTCAGTCTTAAGTTTGGCAAAAGAATCACTTGCCTAACTTGAAACATGTAGTTCGCTTTGCTTTGTAGTTGAAATACACTCTTTACAGTTGGGAAATCACTTGGGAGTCAGGTGGTGCTTCCCCCAAGGAGAGTAAAGATTTCCCCTGTTAGGAGGAACCGCTAAATATTTGCAGTCTTGAAAGGTTTTTCCCCTCCACATTCACCTTTCTTAAGGTCGCCTGCCTTTAAACTCCCTCTCTCCTAAAAGGGATTTAAAAAATCGGTCTCTTGTTGATTTAAAAAAATTGTCTCTGACCACAGAAATGTTATAACCTTCACTTCCGGGCCCTGCATCCGGTTTGTCTTCCTTTTGACTGTGTAAATTACCTTTCCTGCCAAGCAGGCTTTCTCTAATCCTACTATACAGGTGGTCCTTGATTTACAATCACTCATCTAGCAACTGAAGTTACAGCAGCACTGAAAAAAGCGACTTACGACCGTTTTCTTTTGACTGTTGCAGCATTCCTCCGTGGTCGCGTTACCCAAATTCGGATGCTTGGCCACTGAGAATCATTTCAGGCGACCGTTTAAATGGCTTAAATCAAATTTGGCCCCTTTAAGATGGATAGGACAGGACCTTGGAGGACTTCTAGTGCTCAAGCAGGAGAACCTATACCATCTCAGAGAAGCGACTGTCTATTCTCTACTTAAAAACCTCCAGTGATGGAGCACCCACGATTTCTGGTGGCAAGCTGTTCCACTGGTTAATTTGTCCTCACTATTAGAAAGTTTCTCCTTAATTCAGGTTGCTTCTCCCTTTGATTAATTAAATGTGCCCATTCCTTATTGATGTGCAGCTCCAAGGTCAACTGCCCCCCCCCCAAACTCCTGGCAGCCCCCCCCCATTGGGTAGACTTCAACTCCCAGAATTCCCGAGCCCCAAGTTGAAAATGTCTGGATCAAATCCCAGAATTCCCCAGCTAGCTATGCTGGGGATAATTTTGGGGGGAAATAATGTTAGCTGGGGAATTCCGGGACTTGAAAATCCACCCATCTTCAAGTGGCTGAGTTTGAGAAACACCAGTTTAGGAGAAAGGAGTTTCCTTAAAAATAAGAACATGTTAAACCTTGAAAATTGTGGTTGTCGTGGCTTGAACCCGGATTGCAAGACAAACAGCTGGATGTGCCAACTCTGAAACAGCAGAAATGGGGGGCAATTTCCATAAAAGTCGGCAGAGAAGGGAAACCATTCGGCTCATGTCAGCCTTGTCTACTTTATATGTTCGTTTTGAGCTGCCATGGGCGGAGCACCTAATTAAATCAGAATAATCTCCATTTATCGCTCTCTTCAGTTGTCTCTCTCACGCATGAGCTGGCTGGATCCAACAAATGAAAATTGCTTCCTGAAGCTCTAGGAAATTGGCCACCTTGTCAAACAAGGATCGTCATACACCCTCATCCTGGTTTGGCAATGGAGAAGGACAAAGATGTCCCTATTGCTTGGATGACCTCTAATTGAGACACTTCCCGACGGGCCTGCAAAAATATTCTGCAAAATGAATTTCAAAAGCAACTCGGTGGCCTTCAGGGTGAAAATGCTAATCTTTTGATCTTGCAAGCATTTCTCTCTCTCTCTTTCTCTCCCTCCCTCCCTTCTGCTCTCTCTCTCTCTCTCTCTGTATGTTCTGCTTTCTTTTGAAAAATTGGTCGGTTTCACTTCTCTTCCTGCAAATTAACGGATTTTGGTAAGAAGCCCTCCCTTCGGATGAATGCCGAGGGTCAAAGCATAGGATAAGAGGGGAATTGTTCTTTCTGAGAAAGAAACGCGGCCCAGAATGAATAGAAGCTTCCTGCAATTGTGGAAGCCAGCTCTTTCCTGCATTTGTTTTCAATCTTTTGTTCAGCTGGGGGGGGGGGGGGAACCAGAGATTTTAACTGTAAAAAAACATGCCTTGTCTTGCTGACTTGAGCAGAGAAACCCTGGGGTGGAATTCTTTGAAGAGCGGAGATCTGTTGATGGCCTGTTTCAAATGTTAAGGCAGTTAGCAGTTTCTGTGTCTTAAGACAGGTAGTCCTCAAATTACAACAGTTCTTTTAGTGACTGAACTTAACAACGGTACTGAAAAACGTGATTTAGGACCGCTTAACTTGGTTGCAGCATCCCCATGATCATGTGATCAAAATTCAGACGCTTGGTGACTGACTCACACTTACGACGGTTGCAGTGTCCCTGAGTCACCTTTTGTAACCGCCTGATGTGCAAAGTCAACGAGGAAAGCGGATTCACTTAACAACTATATTACTAACTTAACACTTTAGTGATTCACTTAACAGATGTGGCAAAGAAAAGTCATAAAAATGGGACAAAACTCACTCAATGGATTTCTCAAATTTGGGGCACATTTGTGGTTGTAAGTTAAGGACTACCAGTAGCAGCTAGAGTCTGCTGCGGTTCAGATCAGCCTTACAGGTAGTCCTCGACTTACGATCACAATTGAGCCCCAAATTTCCATTGCTAAGCGAGCCACTGTTAAGTGAATCACTGCAATTTTTAAAACAGTCTCATAGTTGTTAATTGAATTTGGCTTCCCCATTGACTTTGCTTGTCAGAAGGTCGCAAAAGGAGATCGCAGGAACTCTGGGCAGTGCAACCGACATAAACGTGAGTCGGTTGCCAAGCGTCCAGATTTTGATCACATACTGCAACAGTCATATGTGGGGGGAAACTGCCGTAAGTCACTTTTTTCTGTTTTGAACGGTCACTAAATGAAGTGTTGTAAGTCAAGGACTCTAGTCAGAATAAAGAGGACTCCACTTCCTTTGCTGGTATGTTAGACTGAACTTCTGCCCACAAGAACATAGCTGAAAGCGTTACTGAGTTCTTACAAGAAAATGCTGACTGTGACCGATTCTGGAATGTCAGAATATCCACCGGTAAAATGTTGGCACCTCCACTTAATTGATAGAGTTTTTTTGTCGTGAGCTGCTTGTGCCTTGTCTGACGTGGCGTGCTTTTTTGTCTTGAGGCTGCAGTGAAAGACTGCGTGCCTTGGCCCATGTCCACCCAAGAGGCACGCAGACAATGGATTTCATTATTTGAAACCTGACAGGTAAAGCAAACCGAAGTAGCTTTTTCACATAATCGAGCTCAACTTAATTCGGCTTAAATTGGTCCCAGTGTTGCTGGTTGGACCTTCAGATACGAATGTTAATTTTCTAAGGATTTGTTTCAACATGGACCCCCTTTTAAAATAGAATTCTTTATTGGTAAATAAAGAATTCTATTTTAAAAGGGGGTCCACTCCACTCTATGGCCAAGTGTGATTAGACACACAAGGAATTTGTTTCCGATGTAGCAATACAACAACGTACAAACAACAATAGTGATAGATCGTTATCATAGTCATTGTAAAAATACATTCATCATAAAACATTAGATTCAACACTTAGTGATAGTGGTGGATACTAAATAAGCAATCGGTTGTAGTTCTCAATCTCTGCGAATAGAATAGAATAGAATTCTTTATTGGCCAAGTGTGATTGGACACACAAGGAATTTGTCTTGGTGCATACGCTCTCAGTGTACATAAAAGAAAAGATACATTCATCAAGAATCATAAGGTACAATACTTAATGATAGTCATAGGGAAACAGTCAATATAAATCGTAAGGATCCAGCAACAAGGTTACAGTCATACAGTCAGAGGTGGGAGGAGATGGGTGATAGGAAGGATGAGAAGATTAATAGTAATGCAGACTTAGTGAATAGTTTGACAGTGTTGACAGAATTATTTGTTAAGCAGAGTGATGGCGTTCGGGAAAAAACTGTTCTTGTGTTGAATTAGAAGGGAATTATTAGGAGACATGAAAACATAAAATCACAGGGCCAGAAGGGACCTCAAAGGTCTTCTGGTCCAACCTCTGCTCAAAATGGTTGACCAAATGTTTTGTTTTGATTTGTTTAAAAAAACCTCCAGTGTTGGAGCACCTACAAGTCCGAGAGGCAAGCTATTCCATGGATGAACTGTTCTAACTGTCAGAAAATGTCTCCCGGTTGCATCTCTCCTTAACACGTTTCCACCCATTGCTTCTTGTCCTACTTCTGCTGCTTTGGGGAATAAGCCAGTCTCCTCTGAGACAACCCCTTAAGTACTTGAAAGACAGCTGTCATGTCCCCCGCCCCCCAAATCCTTTTTGATAAACTAGACATACCTAACTTCCTGGAACGTTCATCATACGATTTAGCCCCCAGGCCCTTTATCAATGTTAGTTGCTCTTCTCTGCACTCTTTCTAGGATCCTAGCATTATTTTTATATCGTGATAACCAGAACTGGACCCGGTACAGATAGTCCTTCACTTACAATAATTCGTTTAGTGACCATTCAAAGGTACAACTGCTAAACAATTTTAAAAAAGTGACTTCTGGCTATTTTTCACAACTTTACCGTTGCAGCATCCCCACGGTCATATGATCAAAATTTGGACCTTTGGCTCATATTTACGATGGTTGCAGCATCCCGGGGTCACGCGATCCCCTTCGGACAAGCCAAGTCAATGGGGAAGCCAGATTCCCTTAACAACCCTGTTACTCACTAAACAACTGCAGTGATCCGCTTAACAACCACGGCAAGAAAAGATGCAAAATTCACCTAATAAATCTCTCTCACTTAGCAACAGAAATGTCAGGCTCAATTGCCGTAAGACGAGGACTACCTGAATTCCAAGCGTTGGCCTCCCTAGCGCCGCATACAGTGGTACTAGGATGATGAGGGGACTGGAGGCTAAAACTGATGATGAACGGTTGCAGGAACTGGGCATGGCTTGTCTACTGAAGAGAAGGACCAGGGGAGACAGGATAGCATCTTCCAATATTTGAGGGGCTGCCCCAGAGAGGAGGAGGGTCAACCTGTCTTTCAAAGCACCTGAAGGCCAGACAAGGAATAATGGAGGGAAACTGACCAAGGAGAGATTCAACCTAGAAATGAGGAACTTTCTGACAGTGAGAATAATCAACCCGAAACTGATCAAGGAGAGATTCAACCTGGAAATAAGGAGGAATTTTCTGACAGAACAATCAATCCATGGAAGAGAAGTTGCCTTCGGAAGTTGTGGGAGCGTCATCCCTGGAAGCTTTCAAGAAGAGACTGGACTGCCCTCCGTCAGAAACGGAGTAGGGTTTCCTGCTTGGGTGGGGGTTGGACTAGATGACCCTACGAGGTCCCTTCCGACTCTGTTATTCTGTAATCCCTTCTCATGATCTTGATGTGATCCCCCTGTCGATGCAGGCCAGGATTGCAACACAAGGCTGGCTCATGTGAGCTGGGGAAAGGATTATCTGTGGGGTGATCTCGCAACCACTCCAGAAATTGTGGGTAAATTGAATTTATTTGTCCCAGGAGACTGAAAATCCAGTTGGCTTCCTTCTCAAGGCCTCTGCAGAAATCCTGCAGGCCCTGTGAAACGGATCTGCCGAAGCTCCTCCTGGAATAGGAAGGAGCCTTGTGTTGCTTTCAGCCCAGTTGTGATGCTGCCTCAGCACCTTTGTTTCGAAATAATATTTGCAAATCATAATCCACTTCCTGAAACAAGAACTGCTGGCAGGATTATGTAATATCTGAAATGAATTGTGATTCACAGCAGCTTCTGCAATAATAAGTTTGAGCTAGTCTTTAAGATGCCACAGGATTCTGTCCTGCTTTTTTATTGCAAACAAAATACAGGTAGTCCTCAACTTACAACAGTTTCATTTAGTGACCGTTTGAAGCTATAGTGGCACTGAAAAAACTGCTCCACACTTAGGACCATTGCAGTATCCCCATGGTCACACGATTTACAAATGACTCACATTTATGACGGTTGCAGCGTCCCTGGGTCATGTGATCCCCTTTTGCGACCTTCCGACAAGCGAAGCCAACGGAGAAGCCAGATTCACTTAACAACCGGGTGATTCATTTAACAACTGCTGTCATTCACTTGACAAATGCGGCAAGAGAAGTCGTAAAAATGGAGCAAAACTCAACAAATGTTTCCCTTAGCAACATAAACTTGGGACTCAATTGTCGTATGTTGAGGACCACCTGTAAAACAAACCTCCCATGGTTGAATTTATATGAATAAAATCTAGATGCATCTCTTTTAATATGGCCCTATGCCCAACAGATCAGCTCACAGCATGTAAAAAAGAGGTAAATTGTCTGGGAAAATTAAGCTTCCCACCCCCTCAATTATCTGGACTTTTACCCCTGCTAGACTATGAAGTCAACGAAGATGTTGCTGGACGTTTGATCTCGCTTGTGTGAAGTATTTCCTTGCACAAAGGTGTGTCCCTCGTTTCTTTGAAGACAACTGACAGCTGATGCCATTTTGAGAAAATCAAGTTTTATGGTAGCTCCTACCTTTGGGGATAATTGCTCAAGAGATTAGTGAAAACTTTGGCATATCAGTTCCAGGCTGTCTTGGCTAGTGTTGATTGAATCATAAAATCACAGGGCTAGAAGGTACCTTGGAGGTCATCTAGTCCATCTAGCAAAGCTGGCTGAGGAACTCTGGGAGTTGAAGTCCACAAGTCTTAAAAGTTGCCAAGGTTGGAGACCCCTGGACTACTCCAACCCCCTGTCTGAGGTAGGAGTCTTCATGCCATCCCAAACACACTTTTCTCGAAAAATTCCAGTGAGGGAGCATTCGCAACTCGGGGAAGGAAATTATTCCGTGGATCGTTTTCACTGTCAGGAAATTTCTCCTTCGTTTCAGGAGAAACTCTAGATCTCTCTTTAATGATCTTCCACCCATCAGATGCTTTGGAGAATAGGCCAACCCCCTCTTCTCTATGGCAGCCCCTGAAGTACTGAAGTATTTCACCGCCCCCCACCCCCAAAATCCTTCTCTTCCATTAGGCTAGACATACCCAATTCCAGCAACCGTTCTTTATATGTTTTAGCCTCTTTAGTTCTAGGTTCTCTCCTCGATTAGTTTCCATCCATTGCTTCTTCTCCTGCCTTCAGGTGCTTTGGAGAATAGGTGGACCCCTGCTTCTTTGTGGCAGCCCCTCAAATGTTGGGAGACTGCTATCATGTCTCCCCTAGTCCTTTTCATTAAACGAGAAATGCCCAATTCCAGCATCCATATGTTTCAGCCTCCAGTTGCCTAATCATCTTGGTTGCTCTCCTCTGCACTCTTCAGGGTTGTGTTTGACCTTGGAGGGCTGGGTGGTGGGCTTGGCCATGGTGGGGGTGGCCAGCTTGACATCACTGTCGGGGGCACCTGTGGTGGCCAAGTGCTAAGTCAGGACTTCCCTCCCTCCCTCTGATTATAATCTTCCTTCCTTCCTTCCTTCCTTCCTTCCTTCCTTCCTTCCTTCCTTCCTTCCTTCCTTCCTTCCTTCCTTCCTTCCTTCCTTCCTTCCTTCCTTCTTCATTCTCCTTGCTTCTTCCTTCCCCTCTCTCCTTTTCCCTTCCTTGCTCTCTTCCCTTCTTTTTCTTTTTCTTTTTCTTTCTCTTTCCCTTCCCCCTTTCTTGTCCCTTCTTGCATGCTCAAATGCAACAGGGGCAACATTTCTCGTTTTGTTTTGTTTTTACTTCGTTTTGCTAGCCCTCTGCCAGCGGAAATGGAGCTCAGGGGGGCTCCCCGAGCTCCGTTTTCGCTGGCAGAGGGCTGCAGGAGGCCGTTGCATTTGAAAACGGGGTGCGGGGAGGGGCTCTGTTTTTGCAGGCCTTGAATGTGACACCCCTGTTCTTGAGTCTCAACATCTTTTTTTTCTTTTCTTTCTGTATCTTGATGCAGTCGAGCTCAAGATCCAGTTTAATCCAGTATTAAACTTTATTTTGGAACGGCAGTTCTTTGGGTTGCTCTGAGTAGTTGGCACATTGGTTGGGCAGATGCTGGAACTGATGTGTCACTCGGCGGCTGCTGGATCTGGCAGCCTGCACCGCTTATCCACCCTTAGGACAGCTGGCAGGGGAAGCTTCCAGAAGCTGCAAAATACTGGAGGAGGGGAGGCAGCTGGATGCTTGGATTGATGTACCAGCAGCCTGTGGCTTATGTGTTCAGGTGATCCTCGGCTTACTAACACAATTGAGCCTCAAATTCCCATTGCAAAGTGAGACAGTTGTTAAGTGAGTTTTCCCCATTTTACGACCTGTCTTGCCACAGTTGTTAAGTCAATCACTGCAGATAAATTAGTACCACGGTTGTTAAGTGAATCTGGCTTAAGTGAAGATTAAGTGAAGGTCGCAAAAGGGGATCACGTGAACCCCCCCGGGGGGGGACACACTGCAACCGTCATAAATAGCCAGTTGCCAAGCATCCAAATTTTGATCATGTGACCACGGGGATGCTGCAACGGTCATAAGTGTGGAAAAATGGTCGTAAGTCACTTTTTTCCGTGCCACGTTTGGAGACCCCTCCCGGTCTAAATGAAAAAGCTCACACAGATATTAAGACTTTTGTTCCTGGGCCTATATGAGCCGATGCTTCTGTTGCAGCCAAGTTACACAGAGCACAGAGGAAACAGATTGCATGAGTCACAAAGTTCAGGAGAAGTTATATGGCAGCAAAGTTGCTTGTTGTGGTTAGAGCAGGCCCCTGGTAACATTTTTAAATATTTAATACAGTATGTATGATGAATGTATTTTTATGATGACTATGATCATCACTTATAGCTTTTTATGTACACTATTATGAACTGAAGACAAATTTCTTGTGTGTCCAATCATACTTGGCCAATATTCTACTCTACTCTACTCTACTCCTATCCTATCCCCTATTCCCCTCTACTCTACTCTACTCCTATTCTATCCTATCCCCTATTCCCCTCTACTCTACTCTACTCTACCTATAGCTTTTTATGTACACCGTTATGAACTGAAGACAAATTCCTTGTGTGTCCAATCATACTTGGCCAATATTCTACTCTACTGTACTCTACTCCTATCCTATCCCCTATTCCCCTCTACTCTACTCTACTCCTATCCTATCCCCTATTCCCCTCTACTCTACTCTACTCTTTTATGTACACCGTTATGAACTGAAGACAAATTCCTTGTGTGTCCAATCATACTTGGCCAATATTCTACTCTACTCTACTCTACTCCTATCCTATCCCCTATTCCCCTCTACTCTACTCTACTCCTATTCTATCCTATCCCCTATTCCCCTCTACTCTACTCTACTCTACCTATAGCTTTTTATGTACACCGTTATGAACTGAAGACAAATTCCTTGTGTGTCCAATCATACTTGGCCAATATTCTACTCTACTCTACTCTACTCTACTCCTATCCTATCCCCTATTCCCCTCTACTCTACTCCTATCCTATCCTATCCCCTATTCCCCTCTACTCTACTCTACTCTTTTATGTACACTGTTATGAACTGAAGACAAATTCCTTGTGTGTCCAATCATACTTGGCCAATATTCTATTCTACTCTACTCTACTCTACTCTACTCTACTCTACTCTACTCTACTCTACTCTACTCTACTCTACTCTACTCTACTCCTATCCCCTATTCCACTCTACTCTACTCTACTCTACTCTACTCTACTCTACTCTACTCTACTCTACTCCTATCCCCTATTCCCCTCTACTCTACTCTACTCTACTCTACTCTACTCTACTCTACTCTACTCTACTCTACTCCTATCCCCTATTCCCCTCTACTCTACTCTACTCTACTCTACTCTACTCTACTCCTATCCCCTATTCCCCTCTACTCTACTCTACTCTACTCTACTCCACCCCACCCCGTCCCGTCCCGTCCCGTCCCTGTCCCTATCCTATCCTATCCTATCCTATCCTATCCTATCCTATCCTATCCTATCCTATCCTATCCTATTCTATATTATTTTCTATTTTCTATTCATATAGCAGGGGTGTCCTTCGGTCCTAATCTGCCCCGCAATGTGGTTGGATCCGGCCTGCAGGGCCATCCTGCCAGTGTGGCTTCGGCCCGGTCTACCCAATGCGAAGAGGAAACATGCAAGCAGTTTTGGGGAGTGGCATCAAGTGGGCCACGCCCACCCAGTCAGCCACGCCTCCCCCTCCCAGGTCAACTACAGCCCTGATGCATCCCTCAAAATAATTGCGTTTGACACCCGTGGAGTATGCGTGCTTCATAGTTGCTCCTCCTGGTGCCGCCTTTGTTGAGGTGCTTGCCGGCTGTATAGAGAACCCTTCCTCTGGGTAATTGACGAAACTGAAGGGGGGAAAAATTCAAATTGCAATCATGAAAGGCTAATCTTTGCAATCTCTGTTTTCCTTTCCTCTGTTTTTTTCCTCCCCCACTGGACTTAGAATTGCTCACAGTCTCCCTGTGATGATGGTTGTGATAACGGCTTAATCTTTGGAACCCCTGACAATAATACCGTGAATTGTCCGTTGTGGTTCGGCTCAATCATTAACCATCTTAGGTCCTTTCTCCTACCTGCTTTTATGCAGCCCATCTAACTTTCCATGAGGCAGTTAACCATGGTAGTTCCTTCAGATAAAAGCCGTGATCCTAAGACTTTTATCTTCAGGAAGCTTTATTGCAATTAGTCCATGACTCCCCACCACAAATGAGCCCCAAATTTCCATTGCTGAAGCGAGACGGTTGTTAAGTGAGTCTTTCCCCATTCTAAGTGAATCTTTGCAGTTGTTGAGTTAGTAACACGGTTGTTAAGCGAATCTGGCTGCCCTGTTGACAAGCCTACTTGTCAGGAGGCTGACCCCGGGACAGTGCAACTGTCATAAGTACATGCCAGTTGCCAAGCGCTTGCATTTTAATCACATGACTGTAAGGATGCTGCAACCGTTGTGTGAAAAACGGTCACAAGTCACTTTTTTCAGGGCCGTTGTAACTTCAAACGGTCACTAAATGGTTGTAAGTTGAGGACTACCTGTATAAGGTGATGCAGTCAGTGCTTCCATCAGAAGTCTGCCTTAGCTGTGAAATCCCTGCCCTTAGAAGTCAAAATATGGCAATTGGTTTTTAAGGAAACTGCATAAAAGTATTTCTCGGCCTTGGTCACTTTAAGCTGGGCGGACTTCAACTCCCAGCATTCTCTAGCCAGCTTTGCTTTGCTGACTAGGGAACTCTGGGAATTGAAGTCCACCCAGTTTAAAAGTGAGCAAGGCTGAGAAACATTGGCATAAATACGGCATAAATTCTAGCAATATTCTTGGATCCTTTTTCTCCTGGCTGAGTTCGGGGAAAATTTTGCTTCCACAGGCTGTAGAAACCTTAAGTAAGTTATTCTCAAGTTATGACCCCAATTGAGGTCAAAATTTCTGCTGCTTCATTAAGGGAATTTGGCTCTGTTCGGCAAACCTTTCTCGCCCACAGTTCTTAAGTGAATCACTGCAGTCGTTCACTTAGTAACTTCGTTGTTAATTGAATCTGGCTTCCCCGTTGCCATTGCTTGTCAGGAGATCGCAAAAGGGGATCATGTGACCTCTGGATATTGCAACCGTCATAAATGTGAGTCAGTTCCCAAGTATCTGTTGACCCTTGTGACCGCAGGAATGCTGCAATGGTCGTTAAGAATGAAAAACGGTCCTTTGTTCAGTGCCGTTGTAACCTCAAACGGTCACTAAGTGACAGGGTGGATTTGACTTGATTTAAATCACTAGTAAAATGGCTTGATTTAAATCAACTCGATTTAAATCATTTTTAAAGAGCAACGGCTCCTCCTCTGACCCGCTGTTGACTCACCGACAGTCCCAGTGTTGCAGAATATACAGCCTCCTGCTACAAAACTAAGCTCCATTTCATGCTGAATAAACTAAATTATGAATGTATCTTAAATAGTGAATTATCTTTAGATAGATTTTTACTCCAAAAGCATTTTATTAAAATAAATTTGATAAAAATGAAAAAAAAATCCGATTAAAATTTTTTTTTAAATCCTTTTTTTTTTTTTTTAAATCATCGATTTTTATCCACCCTGCTAAGTGAACTGTTGTAAGTTGTGGACGCACTGTAACTGGCCTCTGACTTGGAATTGGAAAAGGGGATTGGATCCATCTGGGTTCCACGGCAAAATTAATTTCCCCTCTTCAGCGGAAAGAACTCCAGTCTACAAAATCGGTTGCCCATCGGGTAACCGATTCTTCCCTCCATGCACATTCTTCACGTCGGGTTGAGCAAATCCTCCTGTTGCAATTTCGTCTGGGCCGGCGGGCTTCGGATTGCCAGGTTGCCAAGCTGTAGCTTTCCTGCACCCTGCAAAAAAAAAAAAAAAAATCAGAAAAGATTGCAGAGCCTTCAGAAAAGGAGGCCGTAGCTTAAGCCTCCAGCTTCATTCAAATTTGATTTTTCAGCTACGAGGCAGGAACAGGGAAGGCCTCACGGGCAAGAATCAGCTTGTCTCCTTCTTAGCAAACGCCCCTGCTAGCTTTAAACTTCGCTATGCCAGCTTCAAGCTCTGTTGGGAGAGATTTTGGTGTGTGTGAAATTGGGATTCCTCCTAAATTGAGGGCTGAGGAATTCTGGGAGTTGAAGTTCACGAGTCTTAAACTTGAGATGACTGGAGACCTCCTGCCTCAGATTTGAATTTTTGCTTCATTTGGCTGCTTGCTTGCTTGCTTGTTTATTGATTGATTGATTGATTGATTGATTGATTGATTGATTGATTGATTGGTTCGATTTATATGCTGCCCTTTTCCGGAGACTCAGGGCGGCTTACAATGCGTTAAGCAATAGCCTTCATACTTTTGTATATACCTGCTTAGTAGGGCTTTCGCCCCCCCTAAGCGGTGTTCTTTTTTATACAAAGTCAGCTTATTGCCCCCACAAACTGGGTCCTCATTTTACCTACCTCGAAAGGACGGAAGGCTGAGTCAACCTTGAGCCTGGGGAGATTTGAACTTGCAGTAATTGCAGGCAGCTGGTGCTACTTAACAGCGCTTTAGTCTGCTGCGCCACCAAGGCTCTACCTTCCACATTCTGCTGTATTTTCGGCACTCTAGAGAACAGGAAGCTTAAAATGCAGAGCGGAGAATTGGCTTCCTAATCCCATTTTGTGCTTCGTCAGAAATATACCGGATCAAAGGATTTGAGACGCTCCCCGGCTTAACCGGCCCTCGAAACACGGCCATTGTTCCCGTTCTCTCCCATTTACAATAAAGAAAAGGTTAAGGAGGCACTTTGAGCGAGAATTCTCTTGATCTTATTTTGGAAAATAAATGTAGGGAATTGCAGTGGAATGATAATTATGAACTGGTGTCTGAATTTTGATAATGTGAACATAACCATAAGTCCCTTTTTTCAGAGCCATTGTAACTTCGAACTGTCACTAAACAAATTGTCGTAAGTCAAGAACTACATTGTTCCTTCGTTGTTGCTCTCCTACAGACACAATCTTGCCAGATTAAAGCAATTTATTTGCAAAACAGTTAGGAACTTCCTGTGAATTGCTGGGTAGGCTGTGACCTTGCTCTTTTCCCGTCCACCAGACAATCCCAAGTCCAGCTGTCTTTTTTGCAGAGCCTCTCCCTCCCTCTTGCAAATCTGGACTACGTTCCAACACAACAGCTGTGTTTAACAGAGGAAGTGTGGCAGGGCTTGAGGCCGTGGCCACATCAGAAGGCAGGAAGGCATAGAAATAACAAGAGTTAGAAGGGACCTTGGAGGTCTTCTAGTCCAGCCCTCTGCTTGAGCAGGAGACATTATACCATTTCAGACAGATCTGCCCAGTTCTTGAAAACCTCCAGTGTTGCTGCATCCACAACTCCCAATTTCTTCTTCTTAAAAACTTCCACAGATGAATTGTTCTTGCTGTCAGGAAATTCCTCTTTAGTTCCAGGTTGCTTCTCTCCTTGATCAGTTTCCATCCGTTGCTTCTTGTCCTGCCTTCAGGGGCTTTGGAGAATAGGCTGACCCCCCCCTTCTTTGGGGCAGCCCCTCGAATATAACAACCTGACAAATATGGCAACATGAAATTGAAGAATGCTGACTGGTTTATTCTTCCAGTGGAGGATGGAGCTGATGGAACCAGATTGTCTGTCTGTCTGTCTGTCTGTCTGTCTGTGTCTTATCTATCTATCTATCTATCTATCTATCTATCTATCTATCTATCTATCTATCTATCTATCTATCTATCTATCTGCCTATCTATCTATCTATCTATCTATTCTGCCTATCTATCTATCATCTATCTATCATCTATCTATCTATCTATCTATTCTGCCTATCTATCTATCTATCTATCTGTCTGTCTGTCTGTCTGTCTGCCTGCCTGCCTGCCTGCCTGCCTGCCTGCCTATCTATCTGTCTGTCTGTCTGTCTGCCTATCTATCTATCTATCTCTGTATATCAGCCTATCTATTTATCCCCCCCCCTCTCTCTCTCCCTTCCCCTCCCTCTTCCTCTCCTCCTCCTTTCCATCTTGTATCAAAATGACTCTGGACAGCTTCCAGCCTTCAAAAATTAAAATCCTAACAGGTAAACATTTCAAAACCAGTAAGCATGGAAACCAGATGTCAGGGAACCGCCTCTCTGCTGGTCCTTCTAGAACGGGCGGGCAACCTTTAACGAGCCATCGAGTTCAACTCCCAGAATTCCCCAGCCAGCCATGTTCTACAGGCAATCTGTAACAGTAAAAAGAGTCGGAAGGGACCTTGGAGGTCATCTAGTCCAACCCCCTGCTCACACCGGAGATCTATACTAGGGATTCGAACTGCCGACCTTTCTGATCGACAAGCCGTGGTGGTGAGATGAACCTTCAAGAGAGGTTGGGGACGGGCAGAGGACGAGCGTTCGGCCTGGGCAGCTGGGCAGCCCTCAGGTCTGCTCTGGGTAGGAGAACACCTCCCAAGTGGGCAGAGGAGCCTCAGTGTCCCCCTGGGAAGCAGCCGAGGTTATTGTGACCCCCGTTGCCAAGTGCAAGTTCGGAGCAGCGCACGGAAGTTGAAAGTTGAAAGCGAAAGGCCGAGAGGAAGGGTTGAGGTGAGCGGCAGCCACCCTCTTGGGTGTCCCGCCTTGTTATGCAATGCCAAAACAGGAAGGGGGAAAGAAAAAAAAAAAAAAGCAAAATTACTGGAAAAGACCTCGGTGGACCTTAAGGCCTCACATCCACCCCAGAACCTAGAATTCTGTAAACTGAACTCTACCCTCTAGTGATCGAACTGGTTCAGCCAGACGACCAGGTCAGCTGAAATCATCTCTTTTGGGGGCAACTTCCAACTGGCAAGCAGCTCAGAAGTCTACTTAGAGGGAGGGAGGGAGGCAGGGAGGCAGGGAAGGAAAGAAGGAAGGGAGGGAGGGTAGAAAGGAAGGAAGGAAGGAGAGAAGGAAGGAGGGAAGGAAAGAAGGCAGGGAAGGAAGGAAGGCAGGGAAGGAAGGAAAGGAGGGAGGGAAGGAAGGGAAGGGAAGGAGGGAAGGAAAGAAGGCAGGGAAGGAAGGAAGAAAAGGAAGGGAAGGAAAGGAGGGAGGGAAGGGGAAGGAAGGAAGAAAAGGGAGGGAAGGAAAGAAGGCAGGAAAGGAAGGAAGAAAAGGGAGGGAAGGAAAGAAGGCAGGGAAGGAAGGAAGGAAAGGAGGGAAGGAAAGAAGGCAGGGAAGGAGGAAGGAAAGAAGGCAGGGAAGGAAGGAAGAAAAGGGAGGGAAGGAAAGAAGGCAGGGAAGGAAGGAAAGGAAGGAGGGAAGGAAAGAAGGCAGGGAAGGAAGGAAGGAAAGGAGGGAGGGAAGGGAAGGAGGGAAGGAAAGAAGGCAGGGAAGGAGGAAGAAAAGGGAGGGAAGGAAAGAAGGAAGGAAGGAAAGGAGGGAGGGAAGGAAAGAAGACAGGGAAGGAAGGAAGAAAAGGGAGGGAAGGAAAGAAGGCAAGGAAGGAAGGGAAGGAGGGAAGGAAAGAAGGCAGGGAAGGAAGGAAGAAAAGGAGGGAGGGAAGGAAAGGAGGAAGGGAAGGGAAGGGAAGGGAAGGGGAAGGAAGGAAGGGCCGTGGTGGCACAGTGGTGAGACTATAGTATTGCAGGTTGACTCTACTCATTGCCAGGAGTTCAATCCTGACCGGCTCAAGGTTGACTCAGCCTTCCATCCTTCCGAGGTCTAAGTGCTAGTGCTAATTGGGAAGGAAGGAAGGTTTTGATGAGAAAGGAAAGAAGGTCAGGAAGGAAGGAAGGAAGGCGAGGAAGGAGAGAGAAGACAGCAAGGGACAAAAGGAAGGAAAGGAAGGAAGGGGAAAAAAGAGGAAGAAAGGAAGGGAGGAGAGAGAGAGTTTAAGTTTACCACTTGTTGACTCATTGTTTATCCGGCAAAGGCAGATAATTTTCTCCCCTAAAGCAGTTTCACTAAATTTCCTCCTTGGTGCAAAGTCCTATTTGCTCTGCTGGTTAGCATGCATGGTTTCTTTCACTGTCTCCTCAGTTAAGGATTGTGTTATAATATTGAGTTGCGATGTAACAGGGAAGGACGGCTACCACAAACAAGTCCTATTATTTCTAAGCATCCCCCCTGTCCACTTAACGTCCTACCTACCTTTTTTATGGGCAGTCCTTGCCCCTTTACTACCACAGTTGGGACCAGTGTTGCTAAGCAGGATGGTTGTTAAGGGAGTTTGGTATGATTTTTAACAGCCATTTTGCCATGGTTGTTAAGCGAACCACTATGGTTATTAAGTGAATCATTTGGTTGTTAAGAGGAGAATCTGGCTTCTCCTATTTAACTTTGCTTGTAACCGTTTTTCACACTTACGACCGTTGCAGCCTCCCCATGGTCACATGAACAAAATTCAGGTGCTTGGCAATGGATTCATATTTATGACGGTTGCCGTGACCCAGGGTCACGTGATTCCTTTTGCGACCTCCTGACAAGCAAAGTCCATGGAGAATCCAGATTCACTTAACAACCGTGTTACTAATTTAACAACTGCAGTGATTCGCTTAACGATAGTGACAGGAAAAATCGTAAAATGGGGCAAAACTCATTTAGCAAATGCTTCACTTAGCAACATGAATTTTGGGCTCAATTGTGGTTGTAAGTCGAGGACTGCCTATACATATTGGTTGCCAAGCGCCCAAATTTTGTTCCTTTCATTGTGGTGGTGGTGGTGTGATGGTCATAAGCGTGAGGGTCAGTTGTAAGTCACTTTTCTTCAGTGCCGTCGTAACTCTGAACGTTTGCTAAATGAACAGTTGTAAGTCAAGGACCACTGGAACTGTATGTATGTATGTAAGTATGTATGTATGTATGTATGTATGTATGTATGTATGTATTTATTTATTTATTTATTTATTTATTTATTTATTTATTTATTTATTTATTTATTTATTTAATCAATCAATCAATCAATCAATCAAATTTCTATACCGCCCTACTCCCGAAGGACTCAGGGCGGTGAACAGCCAAGATAAAATACAGATAATACAAATATTAAAAATCCCTTAAAATTATTAAATATTTTGGCCGAAACACAGATTAAAACACCCAATTTATAAAATCACGAATTAAAAAATTTAAAAGAGGGGAGTTAGGTATTTCAGCCTTGGAAACCTGGCACATGCAGAGAACTGGAAAAAAATATATGTATAAACTACAGCGCTGACATGTTGGTGTTGAAATTATTTATTTAGCTCCTGATTTATTTATGGATAGTATTGTGGGAATTTGGAAGGAAGGAAAGGAAAGGAAAGGAAAGGGAAAGGAGAAGGAGAGAGAGGAAAGGAGGGGGGAAGGAAAGGAGAAGGGGAGGGGAGGGGAGGGAAAGGAAAGGAAAGGTAAGGAAAAGATGAGAATGGATAGAAGTAAGGAAGGAAGAAATGAGAAAGAGAAAGGAAGGAAGGAAAAAGATGAGAGTGGAAGGAAGGAGCGGAAGGGAAGGAGTGAAGGAAGGAAGGGAAAGAAAGAAAAAGAAAGATGAGAATGGAAGAAAGAAAGAAAGAAAGGAGAAAGAAAGGAAGGAAAAAAAATGAGAAAGGAAGGAAGGAGAGGGAAAATCTTTTTTTACCGTCTTTCTTACTACAGTTATGGATGAAATTGAAAAACAGGATATGCTTTAAATGGGAAATCAACCATTTGGCTCGGAAGTTGTGCCAAACTAGGTTGAATTTGGCAGAAAAGAAGCCTGGGATTTTCTCACTATCCCTTGCTTTGGGGTAAAATAAAATCTGGAGAAATTCCAGAAGTGATTTATCCCCGTTGTCCCCTTTTCCCCTCTTCCTCTCCGGAGCCCCCAAAGGAGGCTCCTCCTCCCCATCTTTCCAATAAATCTGTTCTTCCAGAAATACAATGCGGCACCAATGAACCCCTAAAACTGCAAAGAAGGTTTCTGTTACGTTACAACCCCAAAGATGTTCTAGGAAGAACCGATTGGTTGCAACAGTAGGGACACCAGGCCTTTTCCGAGTTGCAGGCTGCATCCGTTGTCACGTGACAGTTTTGTGATGGGCACCCTCTGGACTTGAGGGTGTTTTCTTCTCGCTGATGGACCTCTTGAGCCCCTCACGATGGTTGGGGAGAACTTAATTTTGTTCCTGGATCTCTTCTCTGCAGGAATGCATTCTCTCGGGCATTATGTCCGTCAATGGCAAGAAAGTTCTGCACATGGATCGGAACGCTTACTACGGAGGGGAAAGTGCTTCCATTACACCCCTGGAAGATGTGAGTATTTCTCTCTCTCTTTCTCTTTCTTTCTTTCTTTCTTTCTTTCTTTCTTTCTTTCTTTCTTTCTTTTTCTCACACACTTCTTTCTGTTTTTCCCTTTTTTTCTCTTTTCTTTTTCCCTTTTTTCTTGCTTTTCTTTCTTTTTCTTTCTCTCTTTTTTCTTTCTCTTTCTGTTTCTCTTTTGTTTTCTTCCTTTTCTCTTCTCTTCTCCCTCCTTCCCTTTCTTCCCTCCTTCCTTTCATTCCTATCTTCCTTCCTTCCTTCTCCCTCCCTCTCTCCCTTCCTTCCTTCCCTCCTTTCTTTCATTCCCATCTCCTTCCTTCCTTCCTTCCTTCCTTCCTTCCTTCCTTCCTTCCTTCTCCTTCCCTCTCTCCCTTTCTTTCATTCCCATCTCCTCCCCTCCCTCCCTCCATTGAAAGATCTAAGGATGATTGGTAAGATGGCAGTGTGATGCTCTTAACAATCCTTCTTTCAGCTTGGTTCTTTTTAAAAAAAAGACATTTCTTCCTGGGTGGGTGAACTGCACAGCCTACCCTAACTCCTACCCTCTTCCTTCTTCTTCTTCTTCTTAAAAGCTATACAAAAGGTTTCAGCTGCCAGGAGCAATACCGGAGTCGATGGGCCGAGGAAGAGACTGGAACGTTGACCTTATCCCCAAATTCCTCATGGCTTGTGGTGAGTGGCTGGAAACAGCTCTGTTTATTCTGTCATTTTAATTCCTATCCTGCCTTTGGTGCCGTAGGTCCCTCTGGTGTAGGGATAAATGTCTCTCTTCCCAGTCTTTCAGTTCTTCACCGTACTTTCCCTGCCTGTCTGGGTTCCCACTGGGTTTCTTTTTTCTGCAGGCCAACTGGTGAAGATGCTGCTGTACACAGAGGTCACTCGCTACCTGGACTTCAAGGTGATCGAAGGGAGCTTTGTCTACAAGGGTGGGAAGATCTACAAAGTCCCTTCGACCGAAGCGGAAGCTCTCGCCTCTAGTAAGCCAATCACTCTTTCTCTCGATGGATTCCCATCAACGGGTTACAATGTGGGTTGTGAGATTATTTGTATAGGTAGTCCTCGATTTACGACCACAATGGAGCCCAAAACTTTCTTGGCTAAGCAAGACGGTGGTTCAGATCATTGTATCCCACTCTACAACTTTTCTTGCCACGTTGGTTAAGCAAATCACTGCAGTTGTTAAATTAGCAAGACGGTCATTAAGTGAATCTGACTTCCCCCCTTGACTTTGCTTGTGAAAATGTCGCAAAACGTGACCCCGGGACACTGCAACCGTCATAAATATGAGCCAGTTGCCAAGCGTTTGATCAAGTGACCATGGGGAAGCTGCAACGGTCATAAGTGTGAAAACTAGCCATAAGTCGCTTTTTCCAGTGCCGTTGTAGCTTTGAACGGTCACTAAAACGAACAGTTGTAAATCGAGGACTCCTTATACCCCAAAACAGCCTCTAGCCCACAGCTGGGAAGAACCAACCCGAGAGAAGCATTGCTGCTTCTCTCCGAGCTCTAGAACGAACCAGGATAAAAGGTGTGCATTTTTCGCCCTCGGCGCTTAAAAAAAACTTGGGCTGTTTTTTCCCCCTTTGAAGGTTTGATGGGCCTGTTTGAGAAAAGGCGCTTCCGGAAGTTTCTGGTCTACGTGGCCAACTTTGACGAGAACGATGCCCGCACGTTCGAAGGGGTGGATCCCAAGAAAACAACCATGCGCGACGTCTACAAGAAGTTCGATCTCGGCCAGGATGTGATTGACTTCACGGGACACGCCCTGGCCCTGTACAGGACAGATGAGTAAGCGACCCCCCCCTCCCCTGAGAGAGAGAGAGACCCCTCCCCACCTGGCCTGTGTTTTCCCTCGCTAGATCAAAACCAGGGCTCTGTGGCAAAATTTACGACCTGGGGACTTCAACTGTGTTTCCCCAAAATATCCCGAAATCCCAAAAATAAACCCTAGCATATTTTTACTCATGCGCCTAATATAAACCCTACCCCCCCAAAATAAGCCCTACTATGCAGCTGGCTGGCCACCCATTCCATCGGGTTGCTCGCGCGGGGTGGTGGTGCAGCTGCCCCACAGTGGTTTATCTGAGGGCCTCCACGGCCAGGCTATCCACACCCCAACACCTAACATGTGCAGCAGGAGGCCCCGTGGCTGCCGGCCCACTTCTGCTTGCTCTCGGACCCAACAAAGCAGGAGATCAAGCGGTGTGTTGGTGCCGCAGCCGCGAGGCAAGGCAGGTGTGGCGTGGGTGGCCCATAGGTCAGTTGCCCCCTTCTCCCTGCCTCATGGCGGCAGCACTGGTAACACCGCATGGCCTCCTGCCCTGCCCTGAACAAGCAGAAGATGTGGACCTCCTGTACATGGTGGGGGGCATACCCACCTCGAAAATAAGCCCTAGTGCTTATTTTGGGGCCCAAAAGAAAATAAGACCTGGTTTTATTTTCGGGAAAACACGGGGTAGTCTCCAGCAGAGGTGGGTTTCAGCAGGTTCTGACCAGTTCTGGCGAACCGGTAGCGGAAATTTTGAGTAGTCCGGAGAACCGGTAGTAAAAATTCTGACTTGCCCCACCCCGCATCTATTCTCTGCCTCCCTAGTCCCAGCTGATCGGGAGGAAATGGGGATTTTGCAGTAACTTTCCCCTGGAGCGGGGTGGGAATGGAGATTTTACAGTATCCTTCCCCTGGATTGAGGAGGGAATGAGGATTTTGCAGTAACTTTCCCCTGGAGCGGGGTGGGAATGGAGATTTTACAGTATCCTTCCCCTGGATTGAGGAGGGAATGAGGATTTTGCAGTAACTTTCCCCTGGAGCGGGGTGGGAATGGAGATTTTACAGTATCCTTCCCCTGGAGTGGGGAGGGAATGGGGATTTTACAGTATCCTTCCCCTGGAGTGGGGAGGGAATGGGGATTTTGCAGTATCAATCCTTCCCCTGCCACGCCCACCAAGCCACACCCTCAGAACCGGTAGTAAAAAAATTTGGAACCCACCACCGGTTGCCAGTTCATAAAGTTGTCATAGCTGCCATCCCCTGATCTCAACTTTCTCTCCCTTCAGGTACCTAGACCAACCTTGCCAAGAAACCATCAACAGGATTAAACTCTACAGCGAGTCTTTGGCCAGATACGGCAAAAGTCCCTACCTCTATCCTCTCTATGGCTTGGGGGAGCTTCCCCAGGGATTTGCCAGGTGAGACCTTTGCTGGGTGGACTTGTTTGGGCTGCCAGCTCCAATCGATATGCTTTATTTCCGGTGGTATTTTTCTGGTTGGGATCCCCACCTAGCCCAGTAGGTATCAGGCAGGAAAGATCGGGTGGATACACGAAGGTTCAATTCGATTGATGTGTTGCTACTCGGACCTATGCACAGGAAGGTGCAATTACAGTAGTATCTCGGTACTCGTTAATTGGTTCCGAGGAATACTAAAAATGATGAGTGACTGACCACATGATCCTTTGATTCGGGTGGGAAGGACTTCTTACCTGTCCCTTTTCCTATGTCAGTGACCTTCCCAGCATGGCCGACTTCCTGTCCCCCTCTGTGGCCGTCCCTCACTTCCTTTTGCAGCGACCTTCCCAGTATGGCCAACTTTCTGTCCATTTTCTGTGGCTGCCTCTCTCGTCTCAGCATGTCGAGTACCAAACAAACAACGAGTACCGGGACAATATTTTTGTGTCAAAATGCGTCGAGTACCAAATTCGGCGGGTTTTGAAGCCGTTGAATACCGAGGTAGCAATAGCACTTATATACCGCTTCATAGTGCTTGACAGCCCTCTGAGCGGTTTACAGAATCGGCATATTGCCCCCAACAATCTGGGTCCTTGTCTGATTTATTGCTAAAAACCTTATGCACAGGAATGTTCTCAACCGACAGGCAGCATCTGCTAAGAGTTAGATGAAGGTCAGCTGAATTCAAGGGAGGTTGGACATAGTTCGCTTGTGACTACGTAGGGATGCTAGGCGGATTTCCCTTTTGACTCCAACCCCAGTTTGGGATGGGATGAAAAGTTCCAGTTTTGGGAAAATGGAGATTGTACAAAGAAAGACATCTATTTCATTTTATTTCATTTTCATTTTATTAAATTTGTATACCGCCCTACTCCCGAAGGACTCAGGGCGGTGAACAGCCATAAAATAAAACATATAAATACAAAATTTAAAATAGAGATAAAACAAATAAATTTGGCTGAACCATATTTAAAACCCCAATAATTTAAAACAAAATTTAAAATTCCCATTTAAAAGAGGAAAAGTTTAGGTCAGGTCGGCTTGCTGGAATAGGAACGTCTTAAGCGCGCGACAGAAGGTACGCAGATCCGGAATCCTCCGTATCTCGGGGGGGGAGCTCGTTCCAGATAGTAGGTGCCCCCACAGAGAAGGCTCTCCCCCTGGGGGCCGCCAGTCGACATTGTTTGGCCGACGGCACCCGGAGGAGCCCCTCTCTATGGGAGCGTACTGGCCGGTGGGAGGCTATTGGTGGTAGTAGGCGGTCCCGTAGGTAACCAGGTCCTAAGCCATGGAGCGCTCTAAAGGTGATGACCAAAACCTTGAAGCGCACTTGGAAGACCACCGGGAGCCAGTGCAGCTCGAGCAGGAGAGGCGTTACATGGGAGCGCCACGTCGCTCCCATCACCACCCGCGCGGCCACACTGCGCCAGTTGGAGCCTCCGAGTGCTCCTCAAGGGGAGCCCCATGTAGAGAGCGTTGCAATAGTCCAGGCGGGAGGTGACAAGGGCATGAGTGACCGTGCGTAACGAGTCCCGATCCAGAAAGGGACGCAACTGGTGAATCAGGCGAACCTGATGAAAAATCCTCCCGGTCACGGCCGTCAAGTGCTCTTCTAAAGACAGCCGTGAATCCAGGAGGACGCCCAAGTTGCGAGCCCTCTCCGTGGGGGCCAATGCTTCGCCCCCAATAGTCAGCGATGGCACCAGCTGACTATATCGGGACGTCGGAAACCACAGCCACTCGGTCTTGGATGGGTTGAGTCTGAGCCTGTTTCTCCCCATCCAGATCCGTACGGCCTCCAGGCACCGGGACATCACTTCAAGGGCATCGTTGGGGTGGTCTATTAAGTGCTCTAGTAAGTTGTAGAGAGGCTGTTTGGTGTAGTGGTTAAGAGACCTTAGATCAGTGATGGCTAACCTTTTTGTCATCGTGTGGCGGGGGGGTAAGTTCGTGTGTGTGCGTGCATGCGTGCGCAACTCCTCCCCCCCCCCCCCGGCTCCTGGCACATGATGGCCTGGTAGGCCCGTTTTTCTCTCTCACCTGGCTCCAGATCCTCTCTATGCATCTGAGGAGGGCGAAAACAGCCTTCCCCACCCCCTCAGAGGTCCGAAAAGGCCCGTTTCCCAACTTCCAATTGGACAGGAAGTGACTTTTTTGCTGTCCCCAGCCTCCAGAGCCTCTCTAGGAGTCTCTTCTGTTCCTGTTCAACTGAAAGTTGGGAAACGGGCCGTTTTGGGCCTCTGGAGGGCCTCCGAGGAGGTGGGGAAGGCTGTTTTCGCCCTACCCAGATGCATAGAGAGGATCTGGAGCCAGGTGAGAAATAAAAACAGGACTTCCCCACCCACCCCAGGCCCTCCGGAGGCAGGAAACAGCCCATTTCCCTACTTCTGGTGGGCCCAGAAGGCCTGAAAATCAGCTGGCCGGCGCACGTGTGTGCACCAGAGCTGAGCTGGCATGCCCACTGATATGGCTATGCGTGCCAGGTGACACACGTGCTATAGATTCGGCATCACGGCCTTAGAGACTAAGCCAGCTGGGTGACCTTGAGCCAGTCACTTTCTCTCAGCCCTATGAAGGGGGGGAAGGCAAACGTCTCCCAAAAATGTTGCTTAAGAAAACTGCAGGGATTTGTGCAGGTGGTTGCCAGGACTCAGAAGTGACTTGAAGGGGCAGAAATAATCATTAGAGGGTCACAGAGCCAGGGGTGGGATTCTACCGGTTCAGACCGGTTCGGGTGAACCTGTAGCTCCGGAGATCAACTGCCCCCCCCACCCGCGCTTTACTTACCTTTATCTTCATAGCTGATTAGCATAGCAGAACGGATTGCCGCGCCTCCGCTCTTTTAATTCCCTAGCACTTAACGCGGAAGGTGATTTTTTCTTGAACTGCGCGTTTAGCGTGCGATCACCGAGCCAGCTGTTAAACCGGAAGGATCCCACCACTGCACAGAGCCCTTGTTCACCTGTGGGATTGGGGCTCGGTCAACCAAAGATGCAGGGAAATCCTGTGACTTGGACCAGCTGAACATCTTGGGACAATTGCTTCCTTGCTTCCTTCCAGGTTAAGTGCCATCTATGGAGGGACCTACATGTTGAACAAGCCCATCGAAGAGATTGTGGTGGAGAACGGCAAAGTGGTCGGCGTGAAATCGGAAGGAGAGGTAGAGTTGATGCCGTTTGTGTCTCTCCTCTGCTCCAGGGAATCCTTGTCTATGCAGAGAGCCGAAATGGGATGGGAAGCAGGAGCTCAGCATGGCTCGGATCTCCCTCTTTTGAATGCCTCTTGAGTAAACCCTGATCCTTATTTCCTAAGCGCCCCGAAGTTTCTTTAATATTAAGTAATCGGTTAAAAAGATCGAAGATTGTTGCATGACGTTACCAACTAGGTAACATCATCAGTGCTGGAAGGGAGAGGAGTTTGTGGAGAGGAAGAGAATGAAAGGGGGAAGAGGAAGAAGGGGAGGAGGACTGCGAAGTCCTTGGTGCTCTCTGAGCTGGGTTGTTTGCTTGCAGACGTTTCATGACCCAGCTAGGTAACATCATCAGTTGTAAATGATGCCGCAGTCAAGAAACTACCAACTCACATAAATAATCAGTAACCAACAGCCTAATCAAGGAACCTCCAAAAACACTCCCACCAACACTGATAGGGCAAGTCATTTGTATATAAACAGAGAGCAATCCCAACTCCCTTCTAGCACTGAAGACGTTACCTAAGTGGGTCATGAAACGTCTGCAAGAAGACAAGCTCAGAGAGCACCAAGGACCCCACAGTTGTCCTCTTCCTTCCTCCTCCTCCTCCCCCCCCCCAAACCCCATACCCTTCTAGCACTGATGACGTTCCCTAGTTGGGTCAGGAAAACCCTGCAAGGAAACTACCAAGCTCAGAGAGCACCCAGGACCCCAGTGTCTTTTTCCTCCACCACCACCACCTCCTCTTCTCCATAAAACCCACTCCTTTCTAGCACTGATAACGTTACCTAGTTAGGTCATGAAATGTCTGCAAGAAGACAATCAAACTCAGCACCAAGGACCGCACAGTTGTCCCCTTCCTTCCTTTCTTCCTTCCTTCCTTCCTTCCTTCCTTCCTTCCTTCCTTCCTTCCTTCCTTCCTTCCTTCCTTCCTTCCTTCCTCCCTCCCTCCCTCCCTCCCTCCCTCCCTTCCTTCCTCCTCCCCCCAAACCCCACACCCTTCTAGCACTGATGACATTACCTAGTTGGGTCAGGAAAAGCCTGCAAGGAAACTATGAGGCTCAGACAGCAGCCAGGACCCCATTGTCTTTTTCTTCCTCCTCCTCCTCACAAACCCCACCCCCTTCTAGTACTGATGATGTTCCCTAGTTGGGTCAGGAAACGTCTGCAAGGAAACCACCAAGCTCAGAGCACCCAGGACCCCACCGCTGAATCCTGAGCTACAAATATTTTCCCATGGGCCGCCCGTACCTGCGGCCATTCTCCATCCCTTGGTGGTCTCGAACCCTCTGTCCTTTCCCTCCTCCCGCAGATCGCCCGTTGCAAGCAGCTCATCTGCGACCCCAGCTACGTCTCGGACCGAGTGAAGAAAGTGGGTAAAGTCATCCGGGTGATTTGCATCCTGAACCACCCGATCAAGAACACGAACGATGCCAATTCGTGCCAGATCATCATTCCCCAGAACCAAGTCAACAGGAAGTCAGGTAAACTCGGGAAGCGCGATCACGGATCTCTCGCCCAGAACTGTGTTGAGTTTGCGGCTTGCGGTCTGTCCCTTTTGGATTTGCAAACCTGTCGTGTCATTTTTTATTTTTTTTTTAAAGACATCTACGTCTGCATGATCTCGTCTGCCCACAACGTGGCGGCCCAAGGAAAGTACATCGCCATCGTGAGCACAACCGTGGAGACCAACGAGCCGGACAAGGAGATCAAACCCGCCATGGACCTCCTGGAGCCCATCGAGCAGAAGTAAGGCTTGCCTGTCGGACTTCGGCTGAGTTGGGCTGCTCTGGCCCCCCCTTTGCCGGGGATGGGGCGGTCGCCGTTCTACAGTAGTGGCCAAAATTCTGGAAACCTTTTGGGAAAAGTGTATTTTTGAGGTTTGATGGCTAATAATACCACACGTCCACGGGGATGCTGCAAATGGTCGTTAAGTGTGGAAACAGGTCATAAGTCACTTTTTTCAGTGCCGTTGTAACTTCAAACGGTCACTAAATGTACCATGGTAAGTCAAGGACTGTCTGTAATCCCAAAGCAGAGGAACCTTCTAGCATTTCAATTTTAATCTGATTTGTTTTCACGTCTAACTTGTAACTGGTTTTTAACACGGTTTTCAAATTATGCTTTTATTTATACATTTATATGGTCCTTTTATGTTGTTCTACAGCAGAGGCCAAAATTGTGGAAACCTTTTGGGAAAAGTGTATTTTGGAGGTTTGATGGCTAATAACACCACTTTTTTTGGGGGGGGGGAGTTTCAAGATAATCCTATTCCACTGCTGGAATGGCCTGGGAATAGCCCAGAGCTTCACCCAATGGAAAATCTATGGAGCCGACTACAGAAACTTCTTAGTCAGAAGCGACCCAGCAATAAAACCCAGTTAATAGAAGCCATCATTCAATCTTGGTTTCACATTAGAACAACTGCAGAACTCAAAGATTTGGTTCACTCCATGGGAAGATGTTGTAAGGCCGTCATTCATGCTAAAGGTTACCCAACTACCGTGTTTTCCCGAAAATAAGATTTTTTTTAAAACCTGAAATAAGCGCTTGGCCTTTTTGCCATGTGCTCAAAAACCCAATTGGGCTTATTATCAGGGGATGTCTTATTTTGGGGGAAACAGGGTAAGTATTAACTGACATGGTGATAATTTTTGTATATCTCGTTTTTTTCTACGTGTTTCCCTTTTCTTCTTTATACTGTAACTGCTATTCTAACAGCAAATCCTTCATAAAAGTTATTGCATTACATTCTTGATTCAATTATCTTTCCATTGATATATACAATTTTATGGTACTATTTCCCCCCCAAAAAGTGGTGTTATGAGCTTTAGTTTTAGAAAATACATTTTTTCCAAAAGGCTTCCACAATTTTGGCCACTACTGTAGAGTGAGGGATTCTGGGAGGTGAAGTCCACAAGTCTTAAAACTTCCCCAGGTTGAGAGAAACAGATGCTCAGGTCTTGCCAAAAAAAAAAAGAGAGAGAGAGAGAGAAAGAACCCAATAGCAAGGCCTCAGCCCAGGAGTGTCCAACTATGGCAACTTTTAAGGCTTGTGGACTTGAAAGAGCCTTAGTAGTACAGTGGTCTAAAGCACCCTGTTATTAAGACCAGCTGTCTGCAATTAGTAAGATCGAATCTCGCCAGGCTCAAGGTTGACTCAGCCTTCCATCCTTTCTAAGGTAGGTAAAATGAGGACCCGGATTGTGGGGGCAATAAGCTGACTTTGTATAAATATACAAAAGGATGAAGGCTATTGCTTAACGCATTGTAAGCCACCCTGAGTCTCCGGAGAAGGGCGGCATATAAATCAAATTAAAAATTAAAAAAACTCCCAGAATTCCTCCTGCTGGCTAGGGAATTCTGGGAGTTTGAAGTCCACCAGTCTTAAAACTTGCCGAGGTTGAGAAACTCAGATTCTCAGGCCTTGCGAAGAAAGAAGAGACTACTCGCCTTTTGCCTTCTTATCTCAGGAGGGTTCAGCCATGGCTTCTTTTAAAACTTGTGGACTTCCAACTCCCAGAATCCCCCAGCCAGAAGTTCACCAGTCTTACGGACACCCCTGCCATAACCCCATGAGATCAAAATGTACCAGATTTTGGTTTTGCCAAACGGCCACCCGCCAGAGGCTTCAGACAGAAATTCTAATATATAGTTAGTGCCTTTGGGCCTGGAAATAAAAGCAGATTTTTTTTTTATTGTTGTTGCCTGAAATCTTCCTAAATTGATTTTTTCTTTCTCCTTCCTTGTAGGTTTGTTAGCGTCAGCGACTTGTTTTCCCCAACTGACTTGGGCAGAGAGAGCCAGGTTGGTATGAAGGGGTGGGGGGGCAGGCCCCTTCCTGGGAGGGGAGGCTCCACCCCATTTTATGCACTGATCTTTCTATTCAATTTGTTGTTTAATATTTTAATTGCTTCCTGTTTTCGTATGTTTAATTTTCAATTGCCTAAATTGTTTTGATGATACTATATGCTGCCCAGGGTCCCTCAATAATGAGATGGGTGGAAGGGAAGGAAATGGGGGAGAGAGATGAGAGAAAGAAAGATGGAAGGAAGGATTTGGGAAGAGGGTAATGAAAGGTAATGAAGGAAGGAAGGAAGGAGAAAAGAAAAAAGGAAGGAAAGGGATGAAAGAAAAGGGAGGGAGGGAAGAAGATGAGAGAAGGAAATATTTGGGAAGAGGGAAATGAAAGAAGGAAGGAAGAACTAGGAAGGAAAACAAGAAAAAAGGAAGGGAAGAGGGAAGGAAGAAGATGTGCAACGAAAAGATGGAAGAAAGGATTTGGAAAGAGGAAAATGAAAGAAGGAAAGAAAATCTGGGAAGGAAGAGAGAAAAAAGGAAGGGAGGGAGAGGGAGGAAAGAGTGGAGAGAGGGAGGAAGATGAGGGAGGGAAAAAAAAGATGAGAGGAAGATGAAAAGGATCTGGGAAGAGGGAAATGAAGATCTAGCAAAGAAAAAAAAAGGAAGAAAAGAAAGAGGAAAGAAAGGAAAAGAAAGGAAAATAGAAGGAAAGAAAATCTAGGAAGGAAGAGAGAAAAAAGGAAGGGAGGAAGGGAGGAAAGAGTGGAGGGAGGGAGGAAGATGAGAGAAGTGAAGATGAAAGGGATTTGGGAAGAGGGAAATGAAGGAAGATCTAGCAAAGAGAAAAAAGAAAAAAAAAAGGAAGAAAGGAAAGAGGAAAGAAAGAAAGAAAAAGGAAAATAGAAGGAAAGACAGACAAGACCAGACCAGACCATGATGGTGACAGCCAACCCTCTGTGCCTTTTTTGCCTCTTTCGCCCAGATCTTTATTTCCCGCACTTACGACGCCACCACTCACTTTGAGACCACCTGCGACGACATCAAAGACATTTACAAGAGGATGATGGGCTCGGAGTTCGACTTCGAAGAGATGAAGCGGAAGAAGAACGACATCTACGGAGAGGACGAGCAGCAGTGAGCAGGGCCGAACGTCTCTTCTTCCCCCCCTCCCTTTCCCCCCCCCACCCCAGGCTCTCAACCACAGAAGGGGGGGCGACGCCCGCACTCGGGACCTTTAAGCTGAGCGCCTTCCCCAGCTCAATATTGTAAGGCCTGTTACTTTCTCTCCCTCTCTCTTTCTCTCTCTCTCCTCCCCTTCCTTAATCATATCTCTGAGATTGCACTGATCCAACCTCCCTTCTGTCTTTTCGGCTAGAATCATGTGTCAATTTCAGCTTGGGGGGGGTGGTGTTCTGATTGGCAGGTGCCGACACCCGTCACTCTTTAACTCTCGCTAACTCCATTCTCAGCCCGTTTAAAAAAAAAAAGAAATAAAAGTTGGCCGGTCCCAGCGGGGACGGGAGGGACCCAAAAGCCCACCAGCCTAGAGGTTCTCGTAGGCCACCCCCCCTCCCCCCCCATTTCACGCCAGCCCAAATCCTGGCAAAGCCGCCTCTGGTTGCCCGTGCTTTAAGCGGCATCTCTTTTTAAGTCCCCAATAATTTTGGGGGTGGGGGGTTTTTTGTTTTTTTTTTGGGTTGGGTTTTTTTTTTTCCGGTTTATGATCCCCCCCCCTCCTTAAATCTCCTAGCTTCTCAAAACTTTGTTTACATCTGTTGGGACACAACTTTGCCACGAGGCTTCCGTTTGTGTTTTAAAAGTGCTACTAATAAAAAAAAAAAGAAAGAAAGAAAAAAAACGGTGCAAGCACAAAAATGCCGGAGTGAGTAACATCTGTGTGTGTGTGTGTGCGTGTGTGCCTTTTTTCCAGCGGTGGGTTTCCCAATATTTAGACTACTGGTTCACCACGCCCGGCCCTTCCGTGCATGCGCTTTACTCGCCCGTGCGTCTTCCGTGCATGCGCCGGGGCCTCAAAAACATTCCTAAATAGGATGGCATAGAGCCGGGGTGGGATCACGGCCCGCCTGTGATTTCCACTACAGTTTCGTGCAAACCGGCTGAATGCCACCTCGGTCTTTTTCCCTACTGCGGGACTAGATCTGGCTTCAGGTCTGCTGGACCGCATCTCTCTCCTTTTTTGGTGTGGAGGGGCAGGGCTGAGGTTCGGTTGAGAGGAGGGAAAAGAATGTTGCGTTATTTCGGTGCTGCCAAGTAAAAACCAGTTCATTGATGACGTCGTCTAGTTTGGTGATGCAACGTCTGCGAGAAAACAAGCAAGTTCAGAGGGCTTCAATGAGCCCATTGTGTTCCTCTTTCCCTCCACCTCTTCCTCCCTCTCCACAAACACCACTCCCTTCTACCACTGATGATGCTACCTAGTTGGGTCATGAAATGTCTGCAAGAACACAACCAAGGACTCCACAACAACAACTTGTTGTTGTCCTTCTCTTCCTCCTCCACTTCTTCTTCCTCCTCCAACCTCACTCCCTTCCAGCTCAGAGAACACTGAAGACCCCACCATCCTCCTCCTGCTCCTCCCTGTTCTCTCTGCAAACTCCCCTCCCTTCTAGCAGTGATGACGTTACCTTGTTGGGTCATGAAATGCCTGCAAGAAAGCAGCCGAGCTCAGAGAGCCCCAAGGACCCCCCAGTCCTCCTCCTCCTCCTCCTCCTGTACTACAAACTCAGCGAAAAGCTCCTGTCCTCTCATACAAGCCAAGGAGAACAACATGAGGTCCAGTCGTGTCTCCTCCATTCCTAGAAAGATGCTCTTACAATCAAGAGTTTCTGTCCTAGTCCCACCTTAGGCATGAAAGCCAGCTGGGTGACTTTGGGCCAATCACCAGGAGACAGGGAGTTCTAGTTCCTCCTTAGGTAAGAAAGGCGGTTGGGTGATCTTGGGCCAATCACCAGGAGACAGGGAGTTCTAGTTCCTCCTTAGGTAAGAAAGGCGGTTGGGTGATCTTGGGCCAATCACCAGGAGACAGGGAGTTCTAGTTCCTCCTTAGGTAAGAAAGGCGGTTGGGTGATTTTGGGCCAATCACCAGGAGACAGGGAGTTCTAGTTCCTCCTTAGGTAAGAAAGGCGGTTGGGTGATCTTGGGCCAATCACCAGGAGACAGGGAGTTCTAGTTCCTCCTTAGGTAAGAAAGGCGGTTGGGTGATTTTGGGCCAATCACCAGGAGATAGGGAGTTCTAGTTCCTCCTTAGGTAAGAAAGGCGGTTGGGTGATTTTGGGCCAATCACCAGGAGACAGGGAGTTCTAGTTCCTCCTTAGGCATGAAAGGCGGTTGGGTGATTTTGGGCCAATCACCAGGAGATAGGGAGTTCTAGTTCCTCCTTAGGCATGAAAGGCGGTTGGGTGATTTTGGGCCAAACACCAGGAGACAGGGAGTTCTAGTTCCTCCTTAGGAAAGAAAAGCGGTTGGGTGACTTTGGGCCAATCACCAGGAGACAGGGAGTTCTAGTTCCTCCTTAGGCATGAAAGGCGGTTGGGTGATTTTGGGCCAATAACCAGGAGATAGGGAGTTCTAGTTCCTCCTTAGGCATGAAAGGGGTTGGGTGATTTTGGGCCAATCACCAGGAGACAGGGAGTTCTAGTTCCTCCTTAGTCATGAAAGGCAGTTGGGTGATTTTGGGCCAATCACCAGGAGACAGGGAGTTCTAGTTCCTCCTTAGGTAAGAAAGGCGGTTGGGTGATCTTGGGCCAATCACCAGGAGACAGGGAGTTCTAGTTCCTCCTTAGGTAAGAAAGGCGGGTGATTTTGGGCCAATCACCAGGAGACAGGGAGTTCTAGTTCCTCCTTAGGTAAGAAAGGCGGTTGGGTGATCTTGGGCCAATCACCAGGAGACAGGGAGTTCTAGTTCCTCCTTAGGTAAGAAAGGCGGTTGGGTGATTTTGGGCCAATCACCAGGAGATAGGGAGTTCTAGTTCCTCCTTAGGTAAGAAAGGCGGTTGGGTGATTTTGGGCCAATCACCAGGAGACAGGGAGTTCTAGTTCCTCCTTAGGCATGAAAGGCGGTTGGGTGATTTTGGGCCAATCACCAGGAGATAGGGAGTTCTAGTTCCTCCTTAGGCATGAAAGGCGGTTGGGTGATTTTGGGCCAAACACCAGGAGACAGGGAGTTCTAGTTCCTCCTTAGGAAAGAAAAGCGGTTGGGTGACTTTGGGCCAATCACCAGGAGACAGGGAGTTCTAGTTCCTCCTTAGGCATGAAAGGCGGTTGGGTGATTTTGGGCCAATAACCAGGAGATAGGGAGTTCTAGTTCCTCCTTAGGCATGAAAGGGGTTGGGTGATTTTGGGCCAATCACCAGGAGACAGGGAGTTCTAGTTCCTCCTTAGTCATGAAAGGCAGTTGGGTGATTTTGGGCCAATCACCAGGAGACAGGGAGTTCTAGTTCCTCCTTAGGCATGAAAGGCGGTTGGGTGATTTTGGGCCAATCACCAGGAGATAGGGAGTTCTAGTTCCTCCTTAGGCATGAAAGGCGGTTGGGTGATTTTGGGCCAATCACCAGGAGACAGGGAGTTCTAGTTCCTCCTTAGTCATGAAAGGCGGTTGGGTGATTTTGGGCCAATCACCAGGAGACAGGGAGTTCTAGTTCCTCCTTAGGCATGAAAGGCGGTTGGGTGATTTTGGGCCAATCACCAGGAGATAGGGAGTTCTAGTTCCTCCTTAGGCATGAAAGGCGGTTGGGTGATTTTGGGCCAAACACCAGGAGACAGGGAGTTCTAGTTCCTCCTTAGGCATGAAAGGCGGTTGGGTGACTTTGGGCCAATCACCAGGAGACAATGAGTTCTAGTTCCTCCTTAGGCATGAAAGCCATCTGAGTGACTTTGGGCCAGTCCCTTAATCCAGCCCACCTTACAGGGTTGTTATGAGGAAAACAGGAGGAGGAAAGAATATGATTTATATTCACCACCTTATCAAAAGAAATACAGGCAGTCCCTGAACTGCCAAACTCATACAATTAATATATAAAATTTAGATTTCCCCCCCTCCCTCCCTCCTTCCATTGTCCATTGTAACACCCTTGGTGTGGTTATCTTCTAGTTGGTTTTAATTTTTATTTTTTAATTGTGCTCCCCCCAAATAATTCCACTATGCCTTTTCAAGTCAAGTTTATTTATAAAGATTAGTTACAAAAGAATTCATTTTTTCTCCCCCCCGAAGACGGGCGAAGATATTTTACAAGGCCCAATTTTTATTAGTGCTCCAACTGAGTGAACGACAAAAAAATACCCTTTATTGCAATACCATGAACAGAGCTCTCGAGAAAGACCTAACTCCAGAATCCAAACAGACCATGCTATCTACAAGAGGAAATAAGTGCTACTAAACTCGGATTACCTACTCTCGTCACCCCAGTTCCTTCCGCCCACCCCCCCGCCCCACCCCAACCCATAAAACACCCCTTGCTAATGACTTGTTGTGCGGTTCTGTCCGATGCTTGTTGGGTGTGCAAAACAATCCCGGATCCTAAAAGCCCACGAGACGCATGTAGCACACTTGTCATGCACCCTTGAGCACAATCATGGAGGAGTTGTGTTAAAAGCCTGCGCACTAGGGGTGTCCAGCCTTGGCAACTTTTAAGAGAGGTGGACTTCAACTCCCAGAGTTCCCCAGCCGGTGGATTTTTTTTTTTCAATGCCCAGAATTCTGGGAGTTGAAGTCCAGTGGCTGGGAAATTCTGGGCGTTGAAGGCCAATGAATGGGGGATTCTGGGAGTTCAATGGATGGAGGATTCTGGGAATTGGAAGTTCAATGGATGGGGGATTCTGGGAGCTGGAACTTCAATGGATGGGGAATTCTGGGAGTTGGAAGTTCAATGGATGGAGGATTCTGGGAATTGGAACTTCAATGGATGGGGAATTCTGGGAGTTGGAAGTTCAATGGATGGGGGATTCTGGGAGTCCAATGGATGGAGGATTCTGGGAATTGGAACTTCAATGGATGGGGGATTCTGGGAATTTGAACTTCAATGGATGGGGGATTCTGGGAGTTGGAACTTCAATGGATGGGGGATTCTGGGAATTGGAACTTCAATGGATGGGGGATTCTGGGAGTTGAGGTCCACCGGCTGAGGAATTGGACACCCCTGCCTAACACAGTGCTTATGCAACACTCAACACCCCCACCACACACCCACTTTCGGAGTGTACCCAACCACGTGTCTGAAGTGTTGGGTTGAGGTCAACTGATATGTAACCCTTCAAGTAAACAGATTTATTTATTTTTTTTAAATTTTCCTATGTGATACTGAGCTGCACAATGGAGAATCCCAGATTCCTATGCTTTGCTTTTCCTATTCAGAAAGAGTCGAGAACGTCAAAATGCATTTTCCTTTTTGAGGTTCCTCGTTGTGTTTAAAGAAAACAACGCCCCTTTCCCAAGCCATCTTGCCACGGCCCCGAAATAAAACCGGCCTGGGGGGGGGAGGGAGGGAGGGAGGCCCGTCCGCTTGACCTCGTACGGGAGTCTCGGCTGCTTAAGGGGGACCCGAGTCTGGTGTTTCCGGGAACCGACAGACAAATCGGGTTTGGCGTTGCGATCCCTGGCTGGTTGCAAGAAGGCAGAAGGCGGTTTATCCTGGTTACCTGAAACAAACATCGGCCACTGTTACCGGTTAGTCCTTGAGTTAACAACCACAACTGAGCCCGAAAGCTGCCGAGGAAGACATCTGCTAAGTGAGTTTTGCCCCATTTTACGACCTCTCTTGCCACGGTCGTTAAGCAAATCAGAGTTGTTAAATTGGGTCACACGGTTTAGACTAGAGTTGGAACTGGACCTTGTAGGTCATCTAGTCCGCCCCCCCGCCCAAGCAGGAGACCTTACACCCGCGAGGGCGAACCTATGGCACGCGTGCCAGAGGGGGCACATAGAGTCCTCTCTGTGGGCACGTGTGCCATCACCAGCTGGTCTGCAGGAGCTGGGGTGCCAGAAAATGGCCTGAAAACGGCCCAAAAAACAGCCTGAAAATGGTCTGAAAATAGCCCGAAAAACAGTCTGAAAATGGCCTGAAAACAGCCCGAAAAATGGCCTGAAAATGGCCCAAAAAACAGCCTGAAAATGGCCTGAAAACAGCCCGAAAAACAGTGAAAATGGCCTGAAAACAGCCTGAAAAACAGTGAAAATGGATTGAAAACAGCCCGAAAAACAGTGAAAATGGCCTGAAAACAGCCCGAAAAACAGTGAAAATGGCCTGAAAACAGCCCGAAAAACAGTGAAAATGGCCTGAAAACAGCCCGAAAAACAGTGAAAATGGATTGAAAACAGCCCGAAAAACAGTGAAAATGGATTGAAAACAGCCCGAAAAACAGTGAAAATGGCCTGAAAACAGCCCGAAAAACAGTGAAAATGGATTGAAAACAGCCTGAAAAACAGTGAAAATGGCCTGAAAACAGCCCGAAAAACAGTGAAAATGGATTGAAAACAGCCCGAAAAACAGTGAAAATGGATTGAAAACAGCCCGAAAAACAGTGAAAATGGCCTGAAAACAGCCCGAAAAACAGTGAAAATGGATTGAAAACAGCCCGAAAAACAGTGAAAATGGCCTGAAAACAGCCCGAAAAACAGTGAAAATGGATTGAAAACAGCCCGAAAAACAGTGAAAATGGCCTGAAAACAGCCCGAAAAACAGTGAAAATGGATTGAAAACAGCCCGAAAAACAGTGAAAATGGCCTGAAAACAGCCCGAAAAACAGTGAAAATGGCCTGAAAACAGCCCGAAAAACAGTGAAAATGGCCTGAAAACAGCCTGAAAATGGCCTGAAAACAGCTCGAAAAACAGCCTGAAAATGGCCTGAAAACAGCTCGAAAAACAGTGAAAATGGCCAGAAAACAGCCCGAAAAACAGTGAAAATGGCCTGAAAACGGCCCAAAAAACAGCCTGAAAATGGCCTGAAAACAGCCCGAAAAATAGCCTGAAAACGGCCCAAAAACAGCCTGAAAATGGCCCCCAAAACGGGCAAAAAACAGGCATGTGCGTGCTAGCCAGCTAGTCTTCAATTTTCTGGCGCTCTGGTGCGTGCACATGCACACACTTTCTGGTTTGGGCACTCTGTGCCGAAAAGGTTCGCCATCGCTGCCCTACACCATTTCCGACCAAGTGGCTCCCTCCCCATTAACTTGGCTTTTCGGAAGGTCGCAAAAGGGAATCGCGTAACTTAGGGATACTGCAACCGTCATAAATATGAGTCGGTTGCCGAGTGCCCGAGCGCCAATCATAGGGATGCTATGACGGTCGTTAAGTGTAAAAAAAAAAAAAAGGCCGTAAGTCACTTTTATTCAGTGCCGTTGTAACTATGAACAGTCACTAAATGAACATTCGTAAGTAGAAAAAAACGTTTCTTCCCCAGTTTCTTCCTTCCGCGGGGAAAAAAAAAGGAAAATTCTCTCCAGAGCAACACGGCCTCCGAAAAGTTGTTCCATTATGAGATGGGCAATTAAGTAAACTATTAAACAATTAAAATCAAATCATCATCTTTGAATGACCCCAGAATTCCTTACTGGGTGGAGTTGGGGCAACTGAATGGAGCTGAGTTTTTGGCCGGATGCCCTTCCTGTCACCAGTGCAGAGTTACATTCAACAGATCTATTCTCAATGTGCCCAGAAAGAAAAACATCTGCCTCTACCTAGGATCGAACTCGCAGACCTCCTGATTGTGAGGCGAGAGCTCCACCTCTAGGCTACTGCACCCCTCCAAATAATTACAATCTAATAATAAATATAAAACAAAACGTTTGAAACAAAAAGCGCTTCCCATCCCAGAGAAAGTTGATAACTATTTCCTGAGGGGAGAGAATTTATCAGGGATTTTGGTTTTTAATTTTTTTTCCCCCCAGCATTCAACCAGTATATATATTTTATGTTTAATTTTGGATGTTTGGATCATTTTTTTTTTCTTGTTTTTTTGTACACAATTTTTGTTACTGTTACCATTGGAGGTATGCTTTTTCTGTTTGTTTCTTCCTCGTTTATGTTTTATTCCCCTTGCTAAAACATAATAAATATATTTTTTTAAAAAAAAGAAAGAAAAAGAAAAGAAATTAAAAAGCGCTTCGGTCCAATGTCGACTTTCCAAAATCCGCCCTCGAATCCGCTTTTCACTTCCCGCTTGCTCGATTCGGCCGCTTGTCCTTCTTACCAGAAGCCGCTTCCGAACGGCGCCACCAAGCCTTGCGCAATGGCGATGAAGTCAGTGATGTTCAAGCCGAAAATGCCTTTGTCCTCCAAGGCTTCCCGGTTAGCGCTGGCGTTTTCTGCCGGGATGAAAAAAAAGGGGAAAAAATGAGATTATTCTCCTGGATGAACCAAAATTCATCCCTCAGGGCCTGTTCCAGGGGTGAAATGCTTACTGGTTCACACCGGTTCGGGCGCACCGGTAGTGGGGGCGGCATGTGTTTCAGAGAACCGGTAGCGGCGGCAGTGCGAGGTTCCGCCCAACCGCCTGGATGTCGTTACTTCCTGGTTTTAACAAGGAAGTAATCTGTCTTTGACCAATCGGATGTGACGCACGCAGGTGGAGCGTGCACTTCCGAACCGGAAAGGAAGGTAAGTAGATTTTATCCCTGGCCTGTACCCATTTCACAGAAGGGAATCTCGATCTCAGACACACGACAGAGTCCGGAAAAAGAGTCAAGGATGGCACTGGTCGCCAAATACAGGTAGTATTTCGACTTACAACAGTTTATTTAGGGACGGTTCAAAGTTACGACGGCGTTGAGAAAAGGGACTTACGGCCGTTTTTCGCACTTACGACCAGTGCAGCCTCGCCATGGTCGCATGATCAAAATTCATGCCCTTGGCAACTGGTTCACATTTAGGATGGTCACTGTGTCCCGGGGTCCGGTGAGCCCCCCCTTTTGCGACCTTCTGACCAGGGGGAAACCAGATTTGCTTTAATAACTGCGTTACTAAATGAATAGCTGGGGTGGTTCACTTTTTAACAACCATGCAGCAAAAGTCATAAAATGGGACAAAGCTCCCTTAAAAAACATTTCGCTTACATAACGACATAAATTTGGGGCTCCATTGGGGTTGTAAGTCGAGGGCTACCTGTAAAACTAGATAAAGGTCGTTCCTCCACTTACGACCAATCGCTTAGGGACGGTTCGACGTTACAATGGACTTAGGAGACACCAACTCACTTAGTGACCATTTGAAGTGACCATATACGATCGACCTATGATCTGGCCCTTCTGACAAGCAAAGTCAACTGGGGGGGGTGGGGGGTGGGGGAGCCACCTTCGCTTAACCACCGTGGCAAGAAAAGTCATGAAATGGGCCGAAACTCAACAAACGTCTCGCTTAGCGACAGATGTTTCGGGCTCGCTTGTGGTCGTAAGTCGAGGACTACCTCTTTGTGCAAACAGTTCCGGAATGAGGATCTGCAGAGTCTTCCTTGGGCCCCTCTACATTTTGGGGGGGACGGGGACGAGGGGGTGCAGTTTAGCTTACCTGTGAGAAATACGCCGAACCTCTTGGTGATGTGTTGAATTTGCAAGTTCAACAGGCAGTTGAAGCGCTCAAATCTCGTGCACGATCTGGAGTCACACTTGTGGTAGTGGAGGACTTCCGTCATGTTGGCCACCTGGCAGGATTTCAGGACCGATTCCTTGGTGTACGCGGCAGGATCCCCCCTGCGGGAAGAAAGAAGGCCAAGAGGTGATCCCTTGGGCCGGGAGGGACGACGACTCCCCACTCCGTCTGCAGCAAATTCAATCCAGCTCATTTTTTTCCCCCTTGCAAAAAAAAATATTTATTTATTTATTTATTAATTATTGCGATTTATATGCCGCCTTTCTCCCTGGGGACTCAAGGCGGCTTACAAAATGACAAATTCCAATACAAATCACAATGAAATAAAATTAAAATCAGCAACCCTATTAAAAACAGTTTAAAATTATGACAGTGTACCCCCAAACGGATCAGTTGAGTTGATTAGCAATCAACTCAAAATTAGCAATATTGTCCACTGATATGTCCTGCTTCCCGCCCACAGTTCAGTACAGTCCTCAATTTACGGCCACAATCCAAATTTCCGTCGCTAAGCGAGACTGGTTCAGTGAATTCGCCGCATTTTTATGACCTTTCCTGCCACGGTTGTTAAGTGAATCACGGCAGTGAAGTCAGTCACAGGGTTGTTAAGTGAATCTGGCTTCCCTGTTGACTTGGCTTGTCCGGAGGTCGTAAAATGGGATCACGTGACCCCCCAGGACACTGCAACTGTCATAAGTGTGAGTCGGTTGCTGAGCATCTGAATTTTGATCACACGTCCACGGGGATGCTGCAAATGGTCGTAAGTGTGGAAACAGGTCATAAGTCACTTTTTTCAGTGCCGTTGTAACTTCAAACGGTCACTAAATGTACCATGGTAAGTCAAGGACTGTCTGTAATCCCAAAGCAGAGGAACCTTCTAGCATTTCAATTTTAATCTGATTTGTTTTCACGTCTAATTTGTAACTGGTTTTTAACACGGTTTTCAAATTATGCTTTTATTTATATATTTATATGGTCCTTTTATGTTGTTCTACAGTAGAGGCCAAAATTGTGGAAACCTTTTGGGAAAAGTGTATTTTGGAGGTTTGATGGCTAATAATACCCCCTTTTTTTTGGAATTTCAAGATAATCCTATTCCACTGCTGGAATGGCCTGGGAATAGCCCAGACCTTCACCCAATGGAAAATCTATGGAGCCGACAAAAGAAACTGGTTAGTCAGAAGCGACCCAGCAAACAAACCCGGTTAATAGAAGCCATCATTCAATCTTGGTTTCACATTAGAACAGCTGCAGAACTCAAAGACTTGGTTCACTCCATGGAAAGACGTCGTAAGGCCGTCATTCATGCTAAATGTTACCCAACTAAGGATTAACTGACATGGTGATCATTTTTGTATATCTTGTTTTTTCTACGTGTTTCCCTTTTCTTCTTTATACTGTCACTGCTATTCTAATAGCAAACCCTCCATAAAAGTTATTGCATTACGTTCTTGATTCAATTATCTTTCCATTGATATATAATTTTATGGTGCTACTCCAAAAAAAATGTGGTGTTATGAGCTAGTTTTAGAAAATACACTTTTCCCAAAAGGTTTCCACAATTTTGGCTACTACTGTATACTGCCCAGAGTCATTGAGGTGAAGTGGATGATGTAGACATCTAAATAAATAAAATTACCTGTGAAAATCCCATCGGCCAGCTTCCCGCAACACGCTTACAGATAACTCTGGTTAAATAAAATCTAACTGCCTCATTCATATATTGGGTCCTGCCTGAATGTATGAACCATCACCTGAATTCATGTGGCTCTCTTATAATGTGCTTCTTCGTTTAATGAGGGGTACTATATATACTTGCAGATTAGCCAAGAATTTTAAATGTCAAAATACACCCCTAAAATTGGGCTCAGCTGGGCTTATCCGAGAGGATATACAGTAATATTTCTAAAAATATTCATCTCTCTCTTGTGTGCATAAATATGTTGTGACTCTGACTCCCGACTTATCGGAGGGAGAAGGCTCCGAACATGAAGGAGAGGAGTTGGCCAGGCCTCCCTCTCCAGGACCCTCCTCTCTGGCAATGCCTCAGGTGTCTCCCGAAGGAGAAGAGATTGGCCAGGAGCCAGGTATCTCCTCGCAGTCGGACAGTGGCGGAGATAAGTCTTGGCTGGATCCACGCCAGCGTCGGAGAGACAAGCGCACGCAGCAGAAAAGGAGGCGTGCCAGAGATTAAGCTGAGTCACTGGACCACACCCCACAGGGGATAAAAGGGGGTGAGGTGGCCATTCAGACTCTGTGACGGACAAAACTAAACTAGCGAGTCACATTGTATCTTTGAAACAACGTTATCTGCCTTGGATTTAATACGGACTGGACTTGAATTCTTGAACTTTGTGTATCTTGTTTGGGTTCATCTGTCAGAGGAACAACCCCTCCCTCTATGAGTAAAGTTCTCGGCAAGCAGCTACTGGGTTGCTGCCAATCCTCTTATCGAAAGAATTTGTTGTCTGCCAGTTTTATTTAACCCCTGGCTGTCTATTTGTGTGCGTGTGTGAGACGGGGACAGAACAAAATATATATACCGTACATGCATACATACATACATACATACATGCCCCCTGGCAGATAAACAGAACCAGAGATTTTTAATCAACATATCACAAAAAATATGTCACCCACAAGTCAATTTGTGGTGCATTTTTGATGGGTCTTTGGTTAAAAAATTGAAGGTTGGCTTATGCTGAAGATGGGCTTATCCACAAATATATAGATTTGGTACAGCTGGGTGCGAACCAAGAGGGAAGCATGGCTGAGACCCAAGAGAAGGTTCTTGGGGAGGTAGAAATCTTGGCACAGGGTCTCCTGCTTGAACAGGGGGGGGGGGTTGGACTAGAAGACCTCCAAGGTCCCTTCCAGCAATATTCTGCTTGATCTCACCTGGCATCTTCCTTCAGCTTCTTGGATTCTCGGTAGTGAAGGAACCACTTCCATCTCCCGTGGCCGTTGAGTTTCTCCAGGGTTTTGATCACGTCTTTCAGCTCCCCTAAAGAAAAGAGCATGGGCCCTCCGTTAGTCCCCTCCCTCTCAACCTTGGCTACTTTCAGATGGGTGGACTTCAACTCCCAGAATTCCCCAGCCAGCATGATTTAAGATGGGTGGACTTCAAGTCCCAGAATTCCCCAGCCAGCATGCTTTAAGATAGGTGGACAACTCCCAGAATTCCTCAGCCAGTTTGCTTTAAGATGGGTGGACCTCAACTCCCAGAATTCCCCAGCCAGTTTGCTTTAAGATAGATAGACCTCAACTCCCAGAATTCCCCATCCAGCAGGCTTCAAGATGGGTGGACTTCAACTCCCAGAATTCCCCAGCCAGTTTGCTTTAAGATGGGTGGACCTCAACTCCCAGAATTCCCCAGCCATCGGAAGCAGGCCGACTCACCTATGGTCATCCCCGCAAGCACGTTGTCATCGGACACCACAAAGCCTCCGCTGTGGAAGAGCTCCTGGTAGGTGTGGTCCAGGGAGTCTTCGGGGCGGTCCAGCCCAGCAAAAGTCACATTGGGGCAGCGTTTGAGACGCAGCAAGAAAGGGACCTGTGGAAGCAGCCAAGAGAGGGGAAACGAATGAAGGAGCACAGCCCCAAAGGCAACTGGAAGTGGGTCCGGAGTGACATTCTAACTCCGACTCTATCGTAGCCAACATTGACTTCCTGACCCAAAACCCTCCCTTTCCTTTCCCCACTCCTCTGCACTCATTGGCCATCTTCCAAGTCACTCTACCCCTAATCTACTGCTCCAGCTCAAAGGAATTTCCCCCCTCCCATCCCATCTCCTAGGGGATATTATCTCCAGGGAAAATAAGTAGGTGAAAAGTCAAACGTCCCTTTCCAGACGCCTCCGCTATTCCTTCTTATGTCAGCACTAGAGTAAATGCAGCTTGAAGTGCTTACAGTCAGCCTCTTGCCCCCAACAATCTGGGTCCTCATTTTACCCACTTCGAAAGGATGAAAGGCTGAGTCAACCTTGAGCTGGCCACGATCGAACTGCTGGCAGTGGGCAGAGTTTGCTTGCAATATTGCATTCTAACCACTGCACCCTCCCTCCCTCCCCACTTAGTAAAAGCTTATTAGACTTATGTACCGCTTCACAGTGCTTTCCAGCCTTCTCTAAGCGGTTTAACAGAGTCAGCTTCTTGCCCCCCAACAATCTGGGTCTTCGTTTTACCGACTTCGTAAAGATGGAACCCTGAGCAGAGGGTTGGACTAGAAGACCTCCAAGGTGCCTTCCAACTCTGCAATTCTAGTCTCTACCACATCCCCCCCCCCCCAAGAGCTCTTCGACAAGGCAGAAATCCGGCTCCGTCGGTAATAAAGGGCTGAGAATTATTTCCCGGAAGAGCCGAAAGCGAGTTTTGAACCTACTTTGTGGATGTGTAAGAAAATGTCCTCGTTTCGAACGATGACCATCAGGTTCTCCGTTTCCATGCCGCTTCCTTTGCAGAACTGCAGTAGATCCACTTCGGAGTGGCCACCTTTCCTCAGCAAATTCTGGAAGGAGACACGGTTGGGGGGGGGAGGGAGGAAAAGAAATCCGTCCATGAAAAACACAAGCTGCAACTACGGCGAGGTGAACCACAACCGCACAACACAGAACGCCTGGCGTGGGCAGACTAGGCTGCGCACGGAACACCTCTCGTTTTTGCCCCATTCCGCATCGTCTGCATCAAGATGATACAGTCCAATGCAGAGTCTGATGCACAAATTGTTACGGGGGATATTTGTGCATCCTTCCTGGTTAGGGTACTGATGTAAAAACTAGGAGACTGGGAGTTCTAGTCCCGCCTTAGGCATGAAAGCCGGCTGGGTGACTTTGGGCCAATCACCAGGAGACGGGGAGTTCTAGTCCCTTCTTAGGCATGAAAGCCGGCTGGGTGACTTTGGGCCAATCACCAGGAGACAGGGAGTTCTAGTCCCTTCTTAGGCATGAAAGCCAGCTGGGTGACTTTGGGCCAATCACCAGGAGACGGGGAGTTCTAGTCCCTTCTTAGGCATGAAAGCCGGCTGGGTGACTTTGGGCCAATCACCAGGAGATGGTGAGTTCTAGTCCCTTCTTAGGCATGAAAGCCGGCTGGGTGACTTTGGGCCAATCACCAGGAGATGGTGAGTTCTAGTCCCTTCTTAGGCATGAAAGCCGGCTGGGTGACTTTGGGCCAACACCAGGAGACAGGGAGTTCTAGTCCCTTCTTAGGCATGAAAGCCGGCTGGGTGACTTTGGGCCAACACCAGGAGACAGGGAGTTCTAGTCCCTTCTTAGGCATGAAAGCCGGCTGGGTGACTTTGGTCCAATCACCAGGAGACAGTGAGTTCTAGTCCTGCCGTATCATTTACTGAAGTACAACTTTATATATATATATATATATATATATATAGATATATATAGATATATAGATATATATATAGATATAGATATAGATATATTTGGAAAGTATAGTCTTATGGCAGTGTTTCTCAACCATGGCAACTCTAGTATGGATGGACTTAAATTCCCAGAATTCCCCAGACAGCATGTTTTAAAATGGGTGGACTTCAACTCCCAGAATTCCTCAGCCTGCTGACTGGGAAATTCTGGGAGTTGAAGTCTACCCATCTTAAAGAATGCTGGCTGAGGGATTCTGGGAGTTGAAGTCTACAAAGGCTGACTGGGGAATTCTGGGTGTTGTAGTCCACCCAGGGCCAAGTTTGAGAAACCCTACATGACAGCAATCCCACGACCTTGGCACATCCTTTCAACCAAGCGTAACCATTCTGAAGCGGCCCTCTTCCTCCCGGGGACCCTGAGATCCCCTTCAACCCACCCCCAAATCCTACCTTTACTCTCCCGAAGAACGGGTCGTCCTCCGTTTCCATCAAGTAGAACGAGAAGGGTTTTCGGCACGCTTCCTGGGCCACGTTTTTCAGCTGGAAATGTAGTGCGTTGCGCAGCTCGGCGAGAAGGTCCTCGTAGACAAGCGGCGTGGGAGGTCGAGGCGGGTACCGTATCTCGCCCGCCTTTCCTGAGGTAGCAGTGAGGTCTCTCCCGGGATTGCACGTCCGCGCGCTCTCCAAGTTCATCGCCCGGCTGAATTCGGCAAAGTCTTCGAGAACGGACGAGATATCCCGGGAAAAACTGTTTAGCTTATGGTAGGTCAATTTCTGGAGATGCAAAGAAGG